>NC_056743.1:600625009-600925009 GCF_019279795.1 Protopterus annectens
AACCTATATTGTTTGCTTATTTCCCACCTTTCCTAGCTAGAATAATCCAATACCAGGCTTTGTTGGTTTCAGGACTTTATTTTCTGTGTTCAGAGCTATCCAGACCTTGCTGTGGTAGAGGGATGTCCTACTGCTTACCAGTGGGAGTGGTGAGCATTGTACTGCCTTGTCTGACACTAGAGGAGTGGTTTCCAGCTCTGAAATTGTAATTTTAGCCATTTTTGGGCTGATTTATATCCCAAAAACGCTTGTTTGCACATTTTTTGCATTGTGCAGCACTGCCGGGCTACGGTTAAAACTATTCCAGGTGCCAGCAAGTCTGCTCTTCAAATTCTCTCTTAGAACTAGCTTGTTTCTCAGTAGTAGCACTAAAATCTGAACCCCTGTGACTAGCACTTGCTCTAGAATCTGCTGGAAAGCACTAGGTAGCCTTAAACTGATACAAGCACTCAACTCTCCTTGTTAATAAGGAGAAATTAATCGTAGGCACTAAACAGCCTATAACTGCAAAGTACCTTACAAAGGTAAGGGAAAGCAGCTCTTGTACTTTACAAAAAAACACCTAAACAGGCATGTCCAAGGGTCAGCTTCCAGTGATTTCTCCTACCCACCTGGTAAATCTGAGCATACTGGGGCAATGCAGCAACTACCTCATGTACACAGACAACCCTCTCCCAACACTACAACCTGCGAGAGATGCACTTACATAGCTAAACTGGAAGCAAAGCTCTCTCCAACCAAGATTGTGCTAGACAGTCAAGAGGAGAAGGTTAACACCTGCACTACACCTCAAGCAACACGTAGCCCTTCAAAACCCACACCATCAATACCCACACATAGCAAAACTAAACTCACATATGCAGAGACTCTTAACATTAACCTGCCCAAGCAACAAGGACCTCTGAAGCTGAAATGCAAACAAACACCAGTCACAACTAAAGTGACACACAGCTCACAACACCAGTGTGCCACCCAACAGCCCCTAAGGCAAGATAATGTACCCAACACGTTAGTCATAGGTGATTCTATAGTCAGGCACACTGATGTCCCACTCACCATGCTGAACAAGGAGAAAATTACAGTTTGCTGCCTGTCGGGTGCCAGGATCTGCCACATAACGCACACACTCAAGTCACTCCACAACAAGTACAAATACGACTCTGTCATTGTCCATGTTGGAGTGAATGACCTGAGACGTACTTCCTTGGACTACATGAAGAGAGACATGGAAGAGCTCTTGGCTCATGTGGCCCAGGCAGGTATGACCTTAGCCCTGTGTAGCATCCTGCCTTTGCCCAGAATGATACCACAGTATAAGGACAAAATGATTGACTTCAGCAATTGGCTAAGCTTCTGGTGTCATTCAAAGGGGATCCAGTATCCGTCTGCTTGGGAAGACATGATCGACGAACCACTATGCTTTGCCAGAGATGGTCTGGCACCTGTCACCCCTGGGATTCGGGTTACTGGCTAAAGCTTTCACCACCCCTATAGTGCCTTTTTTAGGCAAGGTTCAAAGGACAAAACCACCACCATAACAGATACAGCCATGCAAAATCTGAAGGTAATGCTACTCAATGCTAGAAGTCTAAACCTCAAAATCCACTCTCTCGAACCACTCCTAAAAATGGAGAACATCGATATCTGTGCAGTAACTGAGACCTGGTTCAAGGCTCCAGAGAGCACCCCTGCAATACCAGGCTACAACTCTTACCACACTTTTCGGCCACCAAACCAAGACTGAAACACTAAAGATGGAGGAGTGCCCATATTCATCAAGGATATTCACACCTCCAGGCTAGTTGCCCAACACAATGCATCTGAAATTCTCCAAGTGCAACTAACATTAGGTAAGACTGCAATCCAAACTGTAGCTTGCTACAGATCCCCCACCATGCCCCAAGATTCTCACTACACCTTTCTGAACATAATGGACAATATTAAGATACAACCAAACACCCTAATACTGGGAGATTTCAACTACCCTGCCATTAACTGGGAAAACTACTCGGGTACCAACACCTTTTCCCAACGGTTCTTGGAATACATAAATTCCAATGCCCTGGATCAACTAATCCATTGTCCCATGAGGGGCTCCAATATCCTACACCTGGTCATTCCCAACATGGGAGATAGATGCTCCATACCAGTAGTCACCCCCTCATTGGTCAGGTCTGACCATAAGCAAATCACCCTTGACATCCACATCCCACTCCCACCCCCCAGTAAGTAAACCTCCACAAAAAAACTTCTCCAAAAGCCAACTTCATGCTACTCAAGTCAGAAGTGACTAACTTCATGGCACCCATGCAGATGGGAGCTAAAGGTTCGACTGCTGAATCCTACATTAAGGCACTGTATGAGCACAACCACTCGTGCATGAATCGTGCCATCCCAAATAGAGCCAAAACGCTCTCCTCCAAAAAAAGGAAGCCAATCTGGTGGTCCCCCACCTTAAACTATACAACAGAAGAAAAAAACTGCTGCACAAAAGAGAAAAATCCCAGGATGCAGAAAATTCCCTTACCAGCCTCAGTAAGAAGCTGAGATCCCCCATAAAATTCTCCAAAGTTAGTTACGAAAATAAAATTGCCAAAAATTCCAAAGACAACCACACGGCATTCTATAGTTATGTCAAGAATCTAAATGGCAATGCTCAGAGCTACAAAAGAATGGCATTAAATATACTGATCCCAAGGATACTGCCAATATCCTGGCAGATTTAGTGCAAACTTCACCCCCTCTCACCCCCTAAAGGGCCCATCTCAATACCAAAAGATTGCCAAATTCCAGTAATCATGGCCAAACAGGTAGAAACTGCACTCTCCAAAGCTAAGAATACAGCATCCATGGTACCGATGACATCCCGGGCTGTGTACTACATGAACTACAAAATGAAATGGCACCTCACTTAAGTGTCATGTTTAATCATAGCCTCACCCTCAGGCTTCCTGCCCACTGAGTTGGCTTGCACCTGTCACCCTTAGGCTTTCAAATACTTGCTAAGACTCTTGCCACCCCCATAGTGCCTTTTTTAGGCAAAGCTCAAAAGACAAACCCACCGCCGTAAATAGCACAAGTAACAAAAAACTAAGGGTAATGCTACTCAATGCTAAAAGTCTAAACCTCAAAATGCACGCACTCGAGGCACTCCTCAGTATGGAGAAAATTGATATATGTGCAGTAACAGAAACCTGGATTAAGGCTCCAGCACACCAGCACTATCAGGTTACAACTCATACCATACATTTCGGCCACAGAACCCAAACTGAAATAGAAAAGGCGGGGGGCGTATCCATATTCATCAAGGATACCCACACCTCCAGGTTAGTGTCACAGCACGATGCATCAGAGATCATCCACGTGCAAGTAACAATGGGCAAAACTGCAATTCAAATTGTAGCTTGCTATAGATCACCCATCATGTCCCAGGACCCCCATTTCGCATTTCTGGAAACACTGGAAAACATAAAGGTCCTACCAAACACCCTAATATTGGGTGATTTCAATTACCCAAACATTAACTGGGAGAACTACTCAAGTACTAACTCTCTTGCCCAACTTTTCCTAGAATTTATAAACTCAAACGCCCTGGTTCAAATGGTGAACACTCCCACCAGAGGTGACAACATATTGGACCTGGTCATCACCAACATGGGTGACCGGTGTTCCACACCAGAGGTCAACCCCTCACTGGTTAGATCTGACTATAAACAAATAATTTTGGATATCCATATTCCGCCCCCTCCCCCAGACAAGAAAGCCACCATGAAAAACATTTCAAAAGCAAACTTCATGTTACTTAAGACCGAGGTAGAAAATTTCAAAGCCCCCATGCTGAAGGATAACACTGTGCAAGCTGTAAAATCCTTTACTAATGCATTCTACGGGCAGCTATAAGAATGCATGGATCGTGCCATCCAAAGCAAAACCAAGACTCACTCCTCCAAGAAAAGGAAACCAGTCTGGTGGACTCCTGCCATAAACAAGCTATACAATAGAAGGAGGAAACTAGTACAGAAAAGAGTAAAATCCCAAGAAGGGAAGACATCCCTGATCAGTATCAGCAAGAAACTACGATACCTCATAAAATCATCCAAGGCAAGCTTTGAAAGAAAAATTGCCAAGTACTCCAAAGATACCCACAAGGCATTCTTTAGCTATGTCAAGAATCTAAGTGGCAATGTTCAGATCTGCTCAGAGTTGGTGCAGAATGGCACAAAATATACTGAATCGACCGATATCGCCAACATCCTGGCAGACAGGTTCAGCGCAAACTTCACCCCCATCTTACCCCCAAAAGGACCCATAACCATACCAGAAGAATGTAGAGTCCCTGAAATCACAGACACTCAGGTTAAAACAGCCCTCTCCAAAGCCAAAAACTCAGCATCAATGGGACCGGACAGTGTCCCAGGCTGCATCCTACACGAGCTCAAAGATGAACTAACCCCTCACCTAAACACACTGTTCAACCTCAGCCTCTCCACAGGCTACATACCCATAGAGTGGCGCACAGCAACAGTTATCCCGCACCACAAAGATGGAGCCACAACAGACCCTGGGAACTATCGCCCTATAAGCCTGACTAGCTTGGTCTACAAGGCTATGGAGCGCATCATCATGGAACTCATTAAGAGAGACATTGGGACCCTCCAAACACTGGACCCTACCCAGTTTGACTTTGTTGAGGGCAGATCATGCCTCCTAAACCTGGTGGACTTCTTTGAAACAGTTACCAAGCATATAGATGAGGGAAAGGTGGTACACACAGCCTACCTAGACATCGCTAAGGCCTTTGACACCATTCCCCATTCTGGTACTATAGACAAGCTCACCAATCTGAACATAAACCCCTACATCACAAGATGGGTTGCCAACTGGCTCACGGACAGAACCCACGTGGTGACAGTTGCGGGAGCTAGGTCCATCTCTAGACCAGTTACAAGTGGTGTTCCCCAGGGGTCAGTCCTGGGACCCCTCCTGTTCGGCATATACTTCTCAGAGGTACAGGCAAGCACAGGAGGACTATGGCTGACCAAGTTTGCAGACAACTGTAAACTAGGGGCTATAATTGACTCTCCGGCTGACACAGACATCCTCCAAAAGGGTCTCAATGAGAAGGATACCTCCATGGTCCATGGATCTCAAGAATGTCTCCAAATGAGATGTCATCAGGTGGTGATTTCAGGGATCCCTCCTCTTCATTGAGATCAGTATCCTCAGTGACTGAATCCTGAGGAGAGTCTAAGTGCCTCCTTTTGCACTTTTTCTTCCTAGGGAATTCCTCAGTGGGGTGGTCAGGAGAAGTAGCGCAAGAGATCAAAATACTCTGCTGGGTAGACTGGAAGCTTTTGGGCTGGCTGTCCCTGCAGAGTAGAATGTTGCGGATCATGGTCCAGGACCAGGACTCTCTGGCTGACACACACATCCTGCAAAAGGGTCTCACTGAGATGGATACCTGGTGTCAATATCATGGCCTCAAGCTAAATGCCAAAAAGTGCATAGTCATCCCCTTTGGAAAAAACAAAGTACCCACAAACTACCACATAGGTGGCAGTCCTCTAAATACGGAAGACGTAATAAGGGATCTGGGGACCCAAGTAATCTCACCTTTGATAATCACATTGCCAAAGTGGTTAGAAAATCCTTCTACGTGACCCACTTAATCACAAAAGGGTTTGCATCCAGATCAAAAGAGATCATTGTGCCCCTCTACTCATCACTCATCAGACCCATCTTACAGTACAATGCCCCACTTGGGATGTACCTTACAAGACACATGCAACAGCTGGAAAGACCACAGAAGTACCTCACCAAGGGGATCAATGGCCTCAAACAGATGCCCTATGCAGCTCGACTAAAGAAAGTCCAGTTGTACTCGGTTGCATACCGCCTACTCAGAGGTGATCTCTGCCTGACATACAAGGCCATGTCCAACCCAGAATTGATGGACATGCTCCACCTAAAAAAAACCTTATCCCCTCGAGCCACACGCTCTAGGGATCTAAACCTTACCACAACAATAAATAGGACGTGCTGGAGGGATAGATTCCTGTCCCATAGACTTCCCATGCTTTGGAACAAGATCCCAATCTACATTTGGCAGAGCTCCTCGCTAACACTCTTCAAAAGAAACCTTGATGAGTGGATGGGAAACAAAGTTTACCTCAGGGATCACTTCTGTGGCTCTACTGGACGGAGGCATAGGGAACTAATCTAAGGGGATGGCGAAAGCCAACACATTCTGGCTAGGCTTATAAATGCCTTCGGGCTGATAGCCTAGTACCCACCTACGAGTGACGCACACCTACAGTTATCCCACTCCACAAGGGGGGATCCACCTTGTATCCCGGGAACTACCATCCTATCAGTCTGATGAGCCTGATCTGCAAGGGCATGGAACGCATTATCATGGAACTTATAAACAAATACATTAGCAACCTTCAAGCACTGGGCCTCACCCAGTTTGGGTCCGTGAAGGGCCTATCTTGTCTTCTTAACCTGACTAACTTCTTCAAATCAGTCTCCACAGCTGTGGACAAGAGTAAGGCAGTCTACACAGCCTATCTGGACCTCACCAAGGCCTTCAACACTTTGACTGGATGGGAGATAGGAAATTCACCCTGGCAATCACGTCAGTAGCCCTGCTAGAGAAGAGTCCAGGAAAGTAGATATTGTGGGAAGAAATATCCAGGGAATATTTCTGGCTAGGCTTGTATAGGCCCTAGGGCCGATAGCCTAGTACCAACCTATGAACCTATAAACTAATACAGTAGAACGTCGAACTCAAACCGCCAAACAAACCAATGAACACAAAAACCTCTAAGGAAACAGTCCTGCAGCGATAAATTCAGTGAATCCAATGACAGCAAATAGTCGCTTAGTAAATATAATAATGTAAGCACTTTTATTACACACAAGAACTTTCGGTAGGCTCAATATCCCACCTTCTTCAGACGAAACAATACATTCAAGGGAACACTTAACTTAAATACTTTTTACCCTTGTTAATGACCTCATAATTGAGGACCCACCTACAATTAAAAACACTACTATTGAATACATAAAACCTTTCAATAAGTTCTGAAAGAACCTGTTATACATACTATTTTAAAAATCAATACAAATCACATGTATAAACCATAAATACTATTGTTCTATATCATATTAAAACATACATTCATAATAAAAATGATAATAATAATAAACAAACAAATACATCACCCCACATCAAGCGAGGTACAATTCCATCAGTAAAAAACAACAATAAAAAGCAAAAACAATTGCCATACATGTGGGAAATAATCAACCCAAACCAGCCAAACCATCTAAAGCTGGTGAGAGTCTAGTGTGCTTACTAAATATATTAACCTAAACTGACAGAATGTTGCCTCCATATTTCTAAAAAGCACGATAGTATTTACAAACAAAGTCACTAAAGCTAATTTAGTGCACTAATCCTACCCTATACTAGTAGTAATATTGGGTCCCTTACTTATAACCTAAATGATGGATAAATCCAAAGTCCTGTACATATATAAAACAGTGTGTATATGCCTATATACAATACATGCCCACATATCATTTTACTGATGTAAGGGTCTAAAGTCCTATATATATATATATACCAAAACAATGTATATATGCATAAATACAATACAAGCCCACACGTACCACCCCCCCCCCAAAAACAGAACACCCACCCAACAACCCACACAGAGAACATAGGACTAGACAACATGTGAATAATCTACGAATTATCTGCGCAAGGCCAATAATTTCAAAATACAAGACAATGACACAGCTTCATTAATTCCTGGATAAATATATGCTCCTGTTCTAATTTGCCAGAATAACTCTTCTTTTTCCAGATTAATTTGCCAAGGGCCACTATTTACATCAGTTACAACTTGCTTAAGGACAGAGAAATAGAAAGTATGGTCAGGGTGTTCCATATCATGGCGGGCCAATGCATTCCTTAAGTCCATCTTTGATGTTGCATAAAGATGCTCGTATATGCGTTTACGCAACACCCTTTCGGTCTTTCCTATATAGAAAGCGGTACATTTGTTGCATAAGGCCACATACACCACTGCTCTTGCCCCACAATTAAAACTACCCATAACTTTATATCTCTCTTTATTTATTGTAACTTGTGTTCCTTCCTGTATATTCTTACACTGGTGGCATGTCCCACATTTGGCCATACCTTTATATTTGTTAAACCCTACTTTTTTAGTTCTTTCCAAAAGGGCTTTTAGGCTAAAACCCTTTCTAAATGTAAGGTTAGGTACTGACCCTAATGCCTCAGTTAATTGTCTATCCTCCCTAATAATGGACCAATTCTTCTGTAAAATGTCCCTTATTAAACGATGGTCAATCGAAAAAGTACACAAGAATTTTATGTTAACATTAATTCCTACCTTATTCGATCCCATATTTCCTATACTAACTTGGTCCGTTGGAGTATCCAAGCTCTGTGGGTATAGGATAGGTTTGAAATGTCCAGAGAGCCTTTTCATCTCTACTTCTTTCTTAATTTCAGTCAGGAGTACCCCAGGGTAGCCCCTATTCAGAAACATGTTGGTAAGTTTATCGCACTCGTTTATAAAATCCACATCCCTAGTAGTCATACGCGCTGCCCTTACCATCTGTCCTTTTACTACAGCTCTTTTTTGATGGTAAGGGTGGCAACTACTAAAATGTAGAAACCCATTAGAATATGTGGGTTTGCGATAAATCTCACTAACAAATCTGGATTCACTATAATCTTTACTGATGAGAATGTCTAAATAATTAATTTGGTTAGAGTTAACCTCATACGTGAAATCCAGGAAATCTGTAAACGTCTTCATATTTTCAATAAAGCGCTCAATCCCATCTAAAGGGCCCTTCCAAAGAAAAAACATGTCGTCCTGGTACCTAGTGTACCAGGCGACATGTTGTTGAAAGCCATCATCCTTAAATAAGAATGTCTTTTCCCACTGTGCGATAACACAGTTGGCAAACGCTCCCCCACATGGGGAGCCCATGGCCACTCCTGACGTTTGTTTAAATATTAGTCCATTAAAACTAAAACAACTATACTTTAGAACCAACTCTAATAATGTTTCTGTTATATAGATAGTATTTTGTGGGACCTTTTTGTACTCCATGAACTCCCTCAACCATTCCAAACCCAACTGCTGGGGTATGACTGTATAAAGATCTTTAATATCAACAGTCAGAAAAATGAAATGTGGGTTAAAAGCTATTTCGTTGATGTTCCCCAAAAAATCCCACGAGTCCTTACAAATCTGCTTTTCTGTTTTAATGAGTGGCTTAAGTATAGTGTCAACATATTTGGCACAAGCCACCAATATCGACCCCCTACTATCCACAATTGGTCTAAATGGGGGTTTAGTAATGGACTTGTGGATTTTTGGTGCCCCAAAAAACGAAGGCATTTTAGGTGCCAACACACTCAAGTAGGAGTGGATGTCATAATCTATGAGTTCCTCTAAAAATAAATCTTCAATAGTAGTTCTAATGTTATTATTAGCTATATTTACTTCGTTCAGGCTTATACTCTCATAAGGGCCCTCAGTCAAATGTGCCATGAGTTCACTTATGTAATCATTATGGTTCATAAAAATGAGGCCATTCCCTTTATCGGGTTTCATTACTCGTATTTTACAATCCTGGATTAATAATAAGAAATCTCGTTGTTCTCCCGAAATATTAAGTTTATTTTTTACATTGCACGCCCTATTAACTGCTAAATACCTTAAATCTAACTCACATGCTTTTTCAAATGATCTTAAATTGTTGACTAATGGGGGATTAAACAGACTAGCTATTCTAAATGGATTCGTAAGTGATGAACTTTTACCTAACACAGAAGTTAAATTCAACTTCCTTACAAATAACTTGAGGTCTATAATCGTTTTAACTAGGTCCATGTGGGAATCTGGGACGAAAAACAGGCCCTTAGAAAAGAAATCAGCCATATCAGTGGTAATATTTAGCGCGGTGTAATTAAAGATTTTAAAATCACCTTCCGTACTATATACTATAATGGGATATTCTTCTGGAGGTGTCGTCACCTCCCTTGATTCTGTCTGTTCCTTAAATTCGTCCCCACCCCCCCATTCCTGTTCGACCTCAAGTTCATTTGGTGTGGATACCTCCCTTCCCAAAAACCCTGATTGTGACCATCTCTACTATTCTCAGTCTCTTGGTTAGAAACATTTACTTGTGGCCCAGGCAAAACTTCCAAGTCATCTATCTGCCCTGCTGCTTCCTCTCCTTCATCTACTTCTGGCACACCAAAACCAGGCCCCTGATAAGAATTAACATCCTCCACCCGAAAATCATCCAAACTTTGTATTTCCTGTCCTACCCTAGGCATATCCTGTCTATAAGTTACAGGTGGAACCACATCAGATTTATTATTCTTCTTATTTTTAATTCTACCATTCTGTGGAGGTTTTGGGTATGCTGTTTTAGTAGTATATTGCTGCACATCCCTTTTTATTTTCTTCTTCTTGTTTTCACTTAATTTATTAGTGGTGGCCTCTATGCTCGTGAAAATACGAGCATAATCATACTTATATCTTAAAAAGTCTTGGTGCTCTTTTATTCTCTTCTCTAACCCTGCTAATTCCATTCTAAACCCTTCGACTTGCTGCTCATAATGTTCGATGAGTAATCTGATAAATTCAAAACTCTGCCTATCAAACAACTCCAATAATTGCATATGGAACTCAGATCCTTCAATTAAGCCTACTGGGAAGCGCCATTGCCTAAGCCCCTTAGGCACAATCTTCCTCTCTAAGCACTCTCCCAGGTAGGCGATCTCTAATTGCAATTTCTTACATTTATACAGCCTAGTATCAAAGTCCCCAATCAAAACATTAATGTTGTCCAAAACGGAGCACGTGGCTCCCACACCAGGTTCCGACTCCTTTCTGTTGTTATTAATAGCAAAAAAGTTTTTCTTATTAAGGTAAGAGTCAACAGACGGTAGTGAATCATAAAAATGATTTTCTTGTACAGTACCTTGTGTGGATCTAGTGTTGCTCATAGCCAAACCAACTTGCCCTGGTGGTATACTAGATTCACTATTAAAAGTGTTGCTCCGATTGTTCATATCAGCATTCGCGTCGGTAGAATTAACGCCTCCAGCACCTCCTACATGCCGCACAGCTTTATTCTGGGTTACAGTCCTTACAGTTGTGTTGCTGGTGCTATGTAGTACATCCGTATCCCTTAGACGACCTTGGTGCACTCTGCTACTCCCTCCAGCCACGTCATCTAACCGATCGATACGTTGGGTTAATTTATTTATTTTATATTATTTATTATGAATGTATGTTTTAATATGATATAGAACAATAGTATTTATGGTTTATACATGTGATTTGTATTGATTTTTAAAATAGTATGTATAACAGGTTCTTTCAGAACTTATTGAAAGGTTTTATGTATTCAATAGTAGTGTTTTTAATTGTAGGTGGGTCCTCAATTATGAGGTCATTAACAAGGGTAAAAAGTATTTAAGTTAAGTGTTCCCTTGAATGTATTGTTTCGTCTGAAGAAGGTGGGATATTGAGCCTACCGAAAGTTCTTGTGTGTAATAAAAGTGCTTACATTATTATATTTACTAAGCGACTATTTGCTGTCATTGGATTCACTGAATTTATCGCTGCAGGACTGTTTCCTTAGAGGTTTTTGTGTTAACTAATACAGTAGGTTAAGTAATTCAGGGACCTGAGAGTAAAGGCCGCTGATGAAAAGGTGCATTTTCCATATCTGTCCATCGTACGTGAATCTTTATTCAGAGGATGAACAGATGAGGATGTCTCTGATAACTCCTTCTTAGTGGCCACCGCCACCACCATAACATCTACAGGAACACCTTTGGTTACAAAAACATTGTCTTCTGGGGTGGTTATGAACTTATCAGGCCTCATAGGGACAGACTCCACTGTGTCTGGAGACTCCCACACCTTTCGACAAATTAATTACAGAAGATCATGAAAAGGCGGAGACACCCAAGAGGTGGAAGGTCGATACCCAAAGGCTTTCAGGTATACAGACTGCTCTCTCGAGTAGGGTTGATGGACTTCCAGCCGCCTTTTTCCCTTAGGATCTCAAGGATGTCTGCAAAGGAGACATCCTCAGAGGGCGACCGTGGGGACCCTTCTGATTCATCGAGGTCTGTGTCCGATGTGATTGATTCCCGTGGGGAGTCCAAATGCTTCCTCTTGCATGTTTTCTTCTGAGAAGCCTCTTCAGAAGGGTATTCCAGAGAGGTCTCAGAAGATAAATGATCACCCGCTGGGGTTTCCTGAAGCTCTGGGTCTCAACGCTTCTGTGGAGTTTGTCTGGCTGAGATGGACACCAGTGCTCTAAGGGATGTAATGGATGAAGCAGATAGTGAGGCTGTCTCTGAGGACAGAGCTCTCCTCATAGCTTCAAAGGCCCAACTCCCCTGGGCCAAAGAACCCTCCGGCTCAGCGGAACCAAGGGGCATCCTCAGCACCACAGGAGTAGTCTCCGAAGCAGAGGTAGTAGCCGAGCTCACCCCAGCTGAGGCTCCTAGAGGAAGAGTCAGATCTGACAAAATATCGGCTTCACTCACCCCCCCCCCCCGAACCCGACCAGCGAGTGCCGGCTCTTAGACTCCACGGATGGCACTGAGGTAGTTGAATCAGTCAGAAGCAAAGATCCTGGAGTAGGTCTCGGTTCCAACAGTCCCATCACCATCGGCCCCACACATTCCAGTCGGGTCGGAGGAGGAATCCAGGTAGAAGGGGAAGGTCCAGTCAGTTCCGATAATGATTTGGCTAGCGTCGGAGTCCTTGGCAGTCTCTGCACAACTCGATCCACATCAAATTCAGAAAGGCTTCTTGAGGATCTGGACGACAAGGCTGGTGATGCAGACATCTGAATTAGTGGTGATCTCAAAGTTGGAGATACCGGCTCCAATGTTGGGGACTGACTCCTTACTTGTACAACCATCGGCTCCGAAGGCAGTGGAGCCAAGGTTGAAGTTTTTTCAGAGTGAACTTTTACAGAAATAGTCGGAGACAATCTCAGTGCCTTTTTAGATGGCTCTGACTCTGATGATGTAGAAGATCTTTTTAAGGATTTCTCAGAAGTAGATGACTTACTTTTTTGTGTTTTTTTACCTTGTTCAAGGGCTTCAGTGAATAAGGACTTTAGGAGCCCTCTTAAAATCAGTTTTTCCTCTCCTGCAGGACTCTTGAGCTAAATGAATGACATATAGCACAAGAGTCCTGCAAATGAACTGCTCCCAAGCAATATAAACATTCTGTGTGACCATCAGTTAGTGACATTTTTTGCCCACACTTAGGACACTTCTTAAAACTAGAAGGTTTTGATTCTTTCGACTGTTTAGACATTAAGAAGTTTGTCTCAAGTTAGCAAAGAATTAATTGGCTTGAACCTCTCTAACTTCAACAAGGTTACAGTAACAAAATATATCTATAAATTTAATCACTAGTACCAAATGAAAACACAAACACACGATAAGCCCTTTGAATGTAAGGAAAAAGGAGTCCTCTAATTTAAATGGACTACTGCAAGTATAACAAGGTAAACTGCAAATATGTAACTGTTAAATGGAAAATGCTAACTACTTATATAAACTCTACTATATAAAGTCAAGCATTGAGCATTGTAATAAGCGAACTAGCAAAGATACTGGGAAAAAAGATTCTCTTTAGAGGCAAAATACACAAACTCTAGCGAAGAACTACTTTACTATTAGAAACATTAATCCTGATTACTAAAAAAAGGCCCAACAAACTGAAGGCCTAAGAGTTATAATTAAAAGACTATATTTTCACAAAAAAATATAGCAAACAGCACACTATAATGAGGATAAAGCCCTCCAAACTATTTTTTAAGGAAAACTATGACATTTTAAATGGTTATCTGTAAAATATTTATGAAAATTCTGTACTTAGCCTGAGCTAGCACAGAAACCTCTCGATCCGTTTCCGCTGCAAACAAGATCTGAGTTGGGCACTAGTGCATCAGGGGGTTAGCCTCGAGCTAGCTGAAGACCTCGAGCTTGTAAAAATGGCAGAGTCGGAGCCGAGGATTGGCTCCAAACCCATCAGTAAGAATGAATGCGAGACAGGATAACTTCACATCTAAAGGAAAAAAGGGAAAAAAAAGTTTTTTTTTTTTTTTTTTTTTTTTTTTTTTTTACACAGCTAACTACCAATAATGGTAGCAGTAGTACCCTAAAAAGGATAGAAAAAAAAAGAAAGAAAACTAACAATGGTATGCAACAGGAATACATAAAAAGGTTTAAAAAAAAAAAAAAAAAAGGTCAAAAAAGGGTTAACATGTAGAAATCCAAAATACTAGATAGAGAAAGAGGGAGTATGTAGAAAAAGTCTTAAGACAAGTTTTCCTAAAAAAAAAAAAAAATATTCACAAATGTTTGTATGACTGAAAAAGGGCTTCTGGGAGAGGATCTAAATGACATTGGAGGTATTGTAGGCTAACTGGGGCATTATGGGTAGAGGGAGGAGCTCAAGAGTTGGACCTATAAGTGTGAGATATGCTTCTAGGTCAGATCTGTAACCCATATGTTGAGGAAGAATGAAAAGGAGAACATCAGATTATTAGACTTATAATGCAGCAGAAAATATTCTAAGACCTAAGCCAAAAATGGGAATGGAGAAAGGAAATTCTTCTGATAGCGATGACTGCAATTAGAGGTACAGAGAATAGACAACAGGGAGCTGGAATTTACTGGAGAAAACCGGCAAAGGAGCCAACATTTGGGAGCAAATAATTAGCAAGAGAAAGTTAACTGAATTGGAAGAGGCAAAAAAATACATTTGAACTGCAGGCTACAGACTGTCTTCCCTATCAAGGTTTAATATCAAAGTACAGGCAAAGAGAATGGAAAAGAATGAGTGTAAGAACAGCACTGGCAGAGTTTTTAGAAGAATCTAGATCAGAAGCTGTTGTTAAAAAAGGGATAATTAGTATGGCATATAAAATATTGTATATAACTACAGGCATCAGAAGAGGTTAGAAAGGACTAGGAAGAGAGTTTGGATAACTAATTCACAAAGAAACAATGGCAGAATATATGTAAGGCTCCCAAATATGCAACAAAGGCTGAGATTTAAGATCTTTGCCTGGAAGTGTTTGCATAGGTATTTTTATATCCCAAGACTTCAAATAATTTTTCCTCAGGTACATTGCAAATGTTGGAGGTATGATGGGGGGAAAGAGGTAACTTGGAACATATTTTTGGAGTGTGCAATGAGTTGGCAGACTATAAAAATTGCTTGCAGATTACTCAAATCAGAAATACTAATTAAGTAAACCAGTGTAACTAATGAAAATTTTTTTGAGCTATGATACAGAATCAGAATTGCCCTGACATAGTAATGCCTTGCTGAGTTTAATTCTTGTGGCTGCCAAAAAAGAAATTACTAGAAAATAGAAATCAAAGACTAAACCTACTGTACTTGAAGTAGAGAATTACAGTAACAGAGATAAAAGAATTGGAAGTAGGATCTTTAAAAAAGGTAGAGCAAATTATACAGAAAAAAATGGAAATTGTGGTAACAATGCATGCAGAATAATGTTTTGGAGGAAGAATGAGGTTTAAGGGAAGGCAGGAATTGAATGAGCTATGTAATATTAAATGGACAAGAACAATATAGAATATATGTAATATATGTTTGCAAATTACTATATAATGTTTGCAAATGACAACAGGGCAATATGGTTTATTTTCATCTATATAAATGTATGACTACCTTTGTCATTGTTTATAATTCAATAAAGATATTTCTTGTTGAAAACAAAGGTATTCTTTTATAACCGACAGAAGCTAAAGAATTTCTAGTACACAAAGTTGAAAAACCAAAGCAACCAATGTGCCTACCCAGTGTAAAAATTAGCTCACCACACTTTAATCACGTTAAACTGTCATAAAATAACATTTAACAGCAATTTAAACTGTATTTGCTTGTCGAGTAAAATTTCCAGAGTACATTCAAATAACTGCATTTGCGGTAAAATCACAGTCCAGGGTTAACACACAGATCAGAGTCATACATATAGTAAATCATGTATAAATGATGAAAAATCTAAGTTCTGCAATATTTTCCTGTCAAAAGATAAAATAAATTAGAGTAACTGAAGTAAAGAGGGGGTGATTAACTTGCAGTTATGATTCCATGAGACAGACCCCATCTCTAACAGCACACACACACACTGCACTTATGACATAAGCACTGAAAGCTTCCTCAGAAACATTCATTTGGCAAACACAGAAGAAAATAAACACTGCTACAAGCAGAAATTCATGCAAGAATTGCTCTAAACACTAACAAATTAAAATATTAAAACGTTTTAAACCTAACAATAGAAAAAAAATAATACATTTATTAATAAAATGAGAAATAAAATGAGAGGAAAGAAGTCTTGAAATGGGGCTTATCTGAGCAGTAAGCTGGAAAAATCAGCACTGGATCCCATGAAGCATCAGAGGACTTCTTTAGTTTCAGAGCAAAACTAAATGCACAATTCCTGTGACAGTTAACGACACCCCTCTCACGACATGCTCAACCAATCAACTGTCAGATGAAGACAGGGAGGGAAGACTGTGCTTTTGAAGCTTTTTTAAAGTGAATTTCTGAAGAAGGAGACCCAGTACTGCCAGTAAGAACTTCCCCAGAGATGGCACAACATTCTAGCTAAGCAGTGAACTTTTCTTGTCTCTTCTCCCAGTACAGAGTGGCTGGACTGTGCCCACTAACAGGTCATAAACTGACACAGTCCATGGTGGCTGTAGGGACTACACCAGAGGGATCCCAATAAATAGAGGAGTGGTCTGAGGATCCAGCACTGCACAGGAGGCAAATAACCTGCCTGATGTTGTGGCAAAGGCTGTTTAATCTTTTTCTGGCTGGTAGAAAGGTCCAGCTGAGGAATCACTACCTTTTTCTATGGTGAATACAAAAATGCTGCTTGATTTCCAGGGAAGATATCCAGCAATAGTCAGTATTACAGAACATCAGCAAAAAATAACCTTTTCCCAGGGAAAAAAGCTCAGTAAAAACATTTAAAACACTTTCCCCTGCACCAGAAAGTGAAGCAACATTTTCTTCACAAAAATCGTAGTTTTAAATAACGTTTAACTACTTTTTACTTACTACAGAAGTTAGAAAGTGTGTTCCCATTTAAAAGTATTAAATGTCACCAGACAGACTAATTAGCAAAGAAACTTTTTTTTTTTTTTACAAAAAAAGGTAAGTTTTCTGGGACAAATAGTAAATTGGAGGGAACTTTTCTGTCCAGCAATGAAACAGAGTTAGCTGAACTAAGTTTTTAAAGTCTGCACAGGAGCAGTCTTCTTGGAGGCATTAAACCTCTTAAGTGCTTGACACCTAAACCTAACTTTTAACCAGCTCAGCTCGAGCTAGCTAATGGTTTTGGTACATGGAAGGTACCTAGAATCTTTGGAAGCTGACCGGCTGTTATATCATGTACAAGTTACAACCCAAATATCTTGGGCTATTGCAGCAGTTATCACAATGATGAATATACACTTTTTCTACATGAGGGAGGTAGACATATGACGTATATAAAATAGTCAAAAATAATGACTGCAAATCCAGGTCTCTAAATGTTTTACCAAAAACAAAAAGTGAGTTATACAATATTAAATAAAAAAAGAACATCCTAACTCCAAACTTTGTGGTGAAGAAATGGACTAGAAGGGATAAGCTAACAAATAAGGGATTGACAAATACTACACAAAAATACTAAAACCTATTACATTACCAAACAAGCTTACAGCATTTGTTAAGCAATTTCATAATATATATAATTCACTTATAAGGACCTCTGAAAGTTAAAACATTAGGAAACTGTGGATTTTATTGATACCTTCTGTTTAATGAATACCTTGTACTACACTGATTTGCTCATGCAATTATCACCCTGTACCAATTTATGTTTGTGCAAGGCATTCAAGTATAAAGAGTTGTAATCTTTCTTAGCTGTGAACTAGCATGTGTGTTTTTATTTAAAAAACTAATTATTTAAAACACTGTTTATGTTTAGTTTGTGTATTCTGTCCATTCACAGACAGGGATCTTTAGTTCTGCAGCACTGAAATGTGGTCCTTACCTGTTCTGCATCATTGTCATAACCATCCAGTCACTTGGGTAAACATTCTTCCCTATCAAATCTTTAAACATGATGAAAGTTTCCATCAGAAAGTCCTAAACAAAATAATATAAAAATGTGATCATTCAATATGTATGGAAACTGAAGGCACAAAAATCAACTACAATTATATACAAATAATATTAATTCCAGAAACATTCACATCATCCAAAAGATCACCACCCACCATTGCTCCATCAAGGAATACTCCTTTAATTTGTAATAGTCTTTTGCTCATCCAAGAGAAAATGTCACATGAATACTTATAATGTTAGCAAAACAGGAAAGAAAAGACAGTTCTGGAGACAGAGTGATAAAGCACTGACTACAGCCTAGGTGACCAGAGTTTGATTAGCATCTCTGGCACTCAACAGAGCTTAGGATCATAAGTATATTCCTTGCTAATGACCACTATGGCCTTTAGAAGCCTAGCCAAGCAATCCAGCCCAATTATGTCCCTATGTGTCTTTAGCATTTATTAGGATGGGTGTATTAGAACGTTTCTAGAGCTTACGGGGGATATGTCAGACAGAGGTAGACAGTAGTGCCCAAACCATCAGAGACACTGGAACCAGACCTGGGATGAATTTTTGATTTCCCATTCATTGGTCAAGGGGTATACTTAAATAGAGTTATGGATGGACTCTGCTTCACATGGATAGGGAGCCTGTTCCAGAGCATGGGGATCCTCTGAGACGCATACCAGTTGCAGCAACATGTCTTAGTTATGTTGCAAGCAAAATGTAAATCCTTGGATCTAGTGGTTTTGATGATGGTAATTTTTTAGATGTGTAAAAGGGACATCAGAGCTGGTTCTGAGGATACCCTGTATGCAAGGCATAAATTGCCACAGTAACCTGTAGGAGGCAGAATACAGAGAAGGGCTTTGAGGCAGAATACAGGGAAGGGCTTTATGGCAATCTGTATAGGACAATGTGTTTATACTCTGGATTCTCCCGGTAAGGAACTTTTGTGCATATTACTGCTATTGCATATGTCTGATCAGGTACATGCTGAAGGGGGCTTTATATTCAAGGATGGGTCTGATGGGGCCGAATAAAGTGGCATTATGGCTTCCCTGGACCTGGAGGCCATGCCCTTACTTAAGTTGGGCAACACAGAATGATTTTTTTACTGCCTTGGCCACATGTTGGTCAAAGGCCAGATTACTATCCACAAATATTCTCAGATCCCTGACCACACCAAGACAACTCTTAGAGGTGTCTTATCAATGGAGTACTTTTACCTGGGCAGCAGTTTTCTCAAAAGACAATATAATCCATTTATTGGCACTGAGTTTTAACCAGTGACTTTGCCACAAGTAATTTGTGTTAGACACTCTTGTAAGTTTGCCTGTGCACTTGAGTGAGTCAACTACTGCTCCTGAAGTACTTAATTATAGTGTGTCTGCTAGTTTTACAGAATTGTAGTATTTACATTGTGAGGTCCTCCCCTGCACTTGAGCTATAAAACCAGCATCTTTACAATGAGTTTTTTTTTTAACTGCACTCTTGTGGCAGAAGAGTGCTGTAGCAAACCCATGGGAGTTGGGGGCTACTGGCTGTAGGCTTATTGTGTTTTCCTGATTGATCTGTAGGCATTGCTGTTGTAAAACAACTTTTTTTCTGATTCTATAAAAGCCCAGTGTTTGCAGTCTGTGTGCTCAGCTTCTCTGAGCTGTACTTGGTTTGGCTACTTAAACCGGAAAGTTACAGAATCTGCTGCATCTAAAGTCATCCACTGCCAAAAGAACGAAAATAAGTATCACTTTGCTGATTATTTTTACTGCATTTCATAAGAACCCTATATTTCTTACATTTCTTGCACTTTATAAGAGTTTCAAAGCTGAACTGTTTCCACTCCTGCTGCTGCTGTAATACTTAATTACATCACCACTGCTAGTTTTACAGGACTATAGTTATCTAGAGATAGTGTGTTTTTTCCCTTTATTTGACCTCTGAAATCATGATTTTTATATTAAGGTTTTCTGACTTCACTCCTGAACAGCTACATATCCTGGATTGTGTGGAACACTCCTCATTTAACATAGACTTAGCCTACTGTTCCACACTGAACAGTGCTGGCTCCACTTTGTAATTTTTGATTGGCTTGTTTATCACAATTACAGCCAATCGGCATTGCACTACAAGAGTCAATCAAGTCACTGCTCCTAAGGCAAAGAAAGCCAATAAAGATGCAGAGAATTCTGTCAATCATGTGACTTTACTAGTTTTCGGGACAGTACAATACCTTCAAAAAACTGCAGGGCGCACAGAGAGACAGATCACCACTTGGATTTCGATGAGGAGCGTTATAGTTTTCGTCTAATTTCAACATGGTTTCTGGATCCAGACCCAAGGATTCAATCGAATGTGCTGTGGATATACGAGACTCAGGACCAACAGAGTGTCAGAACTAGGCAGCAAGGCACCAAATGGCTACTGCAATGCATCAGGGTACACTGATGGCATACCAGACTAACAAATAACCTGAGGAAAAACTAAAAAGATCTACTAAAAGGGTTGAGTTTTGTTTGTCATTTAAGTTAGGAGTGGGACAGTCGTAGCGGTTTTGTTACTGGGCTGCTGACTGCTGCTGCTGCTCAGAGCTATAACGAGATTTTTTTTTTGTTCCTGTCTGCCTGCAGTTGAGGGGTCATGGTCTTTGCTTTGTTCCCCTAACTGGGCAGAGTTAAGTGGTTCAATATGTACACTTTACGGCTCAGAAAGGAATAAGATTTGACTGTAAAAGTTGAAATGTCAGCATTTGATTATTTATTTTTACTTTCCTTATGTTACGTACTGACCAATCCCTGATTTTGACTCCAGTATTACCCCTGTCCCTTTTAATCCATCCTAAAACTGGTGACTTTTGGAAAAAAGATTGTGACTTAACACTTAAATGATGAATTAGAATTATAAACATCTGTTATGTCAGAAAATATACATTAATTCACATTCTTTTATTCTGTCAATGTCTCAAGGAAATAATAGGAAAAAAAAAAAGTTGTAAAGTCCCTGATTAATTCTGGATTTGTCCCTGATTCTGCACAGATTTGTCCAGGTCCATGGAAATTGCACGTTTTTGAGCAGTGTAAACTTTGTCATACACTGCTAGGGTCTAGGTTCCGCACTGGCCTCTTAAGAGGCTGAGACATATGTTGCACTCTTGTGGCAGAAGTGTGCTGCAACAAACCCGAGTTGGGAGCTGCTGGCTGAAAAAATCCGTTTTTTCCTAATTGGTCTGTAGGTCTTGCTGTTTCTGATTCTATATAAGCCCAGTATTTGCACAGGTTTGTGCTCAATTCCTCATAAGTGCTCTTGATTTGGCTACCTCGCCTGAGAGTTAGAGAATCTGCTGCATCTAAAGCCACCCGCTGCTAAAAGAATGAAAATAAGTATCATTTTGCACTTATGCTGACTATTTTTACTGTATTTCATAAGAATCCTGTATGCTACATTTCTCACACTTTAGCAGAGTTTCAAAGCTGAACTGTTTCCACTGCTGAGTAGTACTTAATTACACTGTGTCTGCTAGTTTTACAGGACTGTAAAATCTAAACGGTGTGGTCTCCCTGCACTTGAGCTGTAAAAAGCAACATTTTTATATTAAGAAGGTTTTCTGACTAGATTCTTGTAGCAAAAGTGTGGTGCAGCAACTCTATCCGAGTTGGGGGCTGCTGGCTGAAAGCTGTGTGTTTTCCTGATTGGTCTATATGCCTTGCTGTTGTAAAACTTGTTTTTTCTGATTCTATATAATCCCAGTGCTTGCTATAAGCTGCCCTCCATGCATCAGTGATCAGCAGTCCCCTGTACAGACGCAAACACTTTCAATTTAAAACTTCCCTTAAAGAAACTATCTCAGTAACATTCCCCATTCCTCTTGCTGCTCTTGGAGGATCTGAGCTGCGGGCAGACCAGCATCACCTTTGAAAATTGTAGTTCACACTGAGTAGATCACCTATTCTTTGTTTGTGTGCCATCATCCCAGCCCAGTTAAATCTGCCCACTCTTCTAGATGGTTAAACCCATAGTAAAATAACTTGAAACAATGGATAGGTACTTTCCTGCTATCTCCATAGCCACCCTGGTGGACATGGGCATCCTGAGGCAATGCAGCAATTGTCTCATGTATGATGACCATTTAATCCTGAAACAAACAAACAGTACGTGGAAGATGTATTTATACTATGAAAATTCAAGTAATCTCTGTGGTATCCCCAAAGTCTCAAAACAACCTACTAAACAAGTATAGTGGGTCCAAAAACAAAACAGTGTAAGAAACTTCTCTTTGTAGAAGACTTTCAGTCCATATATCTCTAGTTAATCACTGTATTTTAATCAGATCATAAAATAGTAGAAGTAGCGAACTTAAACTCGGCTTAAGTAAAAAAACAAATAAAAAATATATAATTCTACAGAATTACTAAGTATTATAAAGTAATCCAAGCAAGGCAGGCAGTTTTTCCAGTCGAAAATCCTTTATTAAGTACACAGACAAGCGATCCAAGTAAAACAAAAATAGATTAATAGTTTCCTCACAACCTTTCTATATATATATATATATATATATATATATATATATATATTTTTTTTTATCAGGAAAGGGAGCAGTTTATTGTGCGGTAAAACAAAGTGTTATTGTTACACATGTTGAATTCACATCACTTCCCCCATCAGTGTGACATTCAAGCTGGTCCTGCCCTACTTAGTAGCTGCCGTAATAATATAACCCTTATGTACTTTAAATAACATTTATAATGATATCATTATAAATATAAACAGAAAATGACTGACTTCAATAATTGGCTCAGCTATTTAGGATGACATGACTGACAGACCATGCTGCTTTACCAGAGATGGTCTGCACCTATCGGAGCTAGTCTTTCAAATATTGGCAAAGGTATTAGCCACTTCTATAGTGCCTTGTTTTTTTAGTCAGTGCAAATCAACAGCCCTATCAATGTAACAAATTCTTCTGATACCAAGCTGAAGGTACTACTGCTCAATGCTAGGACTGTTAACAAGAAGCTACACTCCCTGGAATCTCCCCTCACCCTGAAGAGTGCCGACATCTGTGCAGTTGCAAAGACGTGGTTCAAAGCTGTGAAAACACCCAGGCAATGCAAGGCTACAATGCCTACTACAAATTCACATCACCCTCTGAAAAAGGAAAAAATTAGGAGGTATTTCCACTTAGTTAAAAAACAATCACACTACAAGACTGGTCAAAGATAATGACTCGCTTGAGCTACTCGATGTCCAGCTGACCATAGGCAAAATCCCCCCACCAAATCATCTCTAGCTGAAGGCCCCCAACAATGACTCATGAAAATCGCTATGCATTCCTGAAGTTTCTAGAATAACTTGGCATTCAGCCCAACACACTACTCATCAGTGATTTTAACTACCCTCCATAAACTGGGAAACATACATTACCACTAACACACAGGATCAGACTCCTGGACTTTGCCAGTGCAAATGCTCTGAACAGCTGGCCTGAACTCGCACTAATGGCTCAAATATCCCTGACATACTACTCAAAATTATGGGGGAGCACTGCAACCCCCCCACCCCCCCAGCATAATGCCCTCATTGGTAAGATCAGATCATAAATTGGTCTCCACTGAAGTAAATGTAATGGTAGAACTCCCATGAACCCCTAAAATTACCTTCTACTAAGTGATAGCAAAGGTGATTTTAAAGCTCTCCTACCTCTGAAAATACGAAAACCTATGCATAAGTATATATGAATGCCCCGTGCAACCACTTAAACTGCATGTAAACAGCAGTATCAGACAGCACTAAATCCACGTCTAGCCAGGAAAATAAATCATCCTGGTGGACCCCTGGTATAAATAGATTATATAACCGAAGGAAAAATTCCTGTATAGATGCAAGTGGGAGGTTGCACAACAGAGAAATCCTTCATTAGTCTCAAGAGGCAAATCAGCAAACCAGTCAAGTTTTCAAAACCAAATGCAAGAGTAAATTAGCCTTCCAAGCAAAGGTTAACTTCAAGTCATTTTTAGTTATGTCCAAAATTGTAAGGGAAACACTCAACATGCTGGGTTGGCACTACCTACACTCAGGCAGAAGAAATAGCAAACCTGCTGGCCGTTGAACTGAGCTCAAAATTTCAACCCCTCATTACATCCAGTCACACCCCATAAAATATCCCTACCAATCTTTTGCCTATCATCACAAAACAGCACATTGTCAGTGCACTCTCTAATGCTAGAAACACGGCATCAATAGGCCCTGACAGAATCCTAGGATGCCTGCTAAATAGCTTGAAACATGAATTACTTGACTCACTCAGATCTCTATTTAACCACGGTCTTCAGAAATGCTTTGTCCCAGTAGAGTGGAGGACAGCATGTCATCCCTCTGCACAGGGGGGAACCATCAACAGACCCAGTAAACTGGCCAGAAGTTAGACTATCCTCATATCCAAGGTTATGGAAAGGATTACCTTGGACACGATTAATAATAACATAGGAAAACTTCAGACTCAACGCAGTTCAGCTTTGTTAAGGGCAGGTCCTGCCAGATAAATCTGATGGACTTCTTTGAAAAGGTCACCAAGGCCATGGATAACGTTAAGAGTCCATACCGCCTACCTTTAACTGGCCAGGGCATTTGACAATCCCACTCGGGTATTACAGATAAACCCGCAAAACTGGGCATAAACCTCTACATCACAAAATGGATAGCCAATTGGCTCACAGATAGAGCACATGTTATTAGAGTGGGGGAAATCCACATCCAGCAAGAGGCCAGTCACCAGTGCAGTACCACAGGGCTCAGGGCAGGGCCCACTCCTGATTGGAATATATTTCTCAGATGTCAAGGCAAATTTAGATAGACTTTGGCTGACCAAGTTTGCTGATAACTGCAAGCTGGGGGCAATCAGTGATTCCCCAAATGATGCTGATATCCTTTTGAAAGGACTGATGCAGACTAATGACTGGCGTCAGAGCCATGACCTCAAACTACATGTAAAGACATGCATAATGATACCCTTTGGGAAATCAAATACCACTGCAAATTACAGCACTTCCCTAAGAGTGGTTCCGTTGGTGACATTTATGAAAACTCAAATAGTAATCTTTTGACCACCATGTGTCCAAGGTGGTGAGGAAATGCTTCTGTGTGGCTCAGCTTATAAGTAAGGCTCAGCTTATAAGTAACAGCATGGCATCCAGATCTAAGGATGTTCAAGTACCAGTGTACTTGGCCCTCATCAGACTAATAATAGAGTACAATGCACCCTATGGCATATTCCTCACCAGCACCTGCAACACTTGGAGCATCCTCAGAGGTTTCCCACCAAAAAAACTACAGGGTATAACCAAAATGTCATATTAGACCGATTAAAAGCCTGATCACTGTACTCCTGTACTAAGTTTCCAACCAATTGCTGAGGGGGGTGATTGATGCCTGACCTACAAAAGGCAGTCTGTGACCTAGCTCTGATGGAAATATTGCAGATTCGCAAAACTAACTGCAACAGTGATACCCTCTCCAAGGATCTCTGACACAAACAGATCATGCTGCACAGACAGATGTGTCCCAGAAATTGTCCCTCCTCTGGAATAGGTTTCCTATTCACGTGAAGCAAAGTCCTTCCCTGATCATCTTTAAGTGCACTCTGGATGAATGGATGGGAAATCGCATATTCACTCCTGGGGTGGCATCTATGTCCCTTATAGGCAGAGGCAGTCTGCAAAATTGTCAAAACCCATGCTTGATGACTTATCTTTCCCCTAAAGATAGAAAATTGTGTAAAATGTGGGTAATACTGGCTAGGCTTGTAAGGGGTTTCAGCTGTTAGCCTAATAATCTCCTATGAATCTATGATAGCTCCCAGTTTGCAGTTATATATGAACTTGGTCATCCGAAGGCCCTTGACATTAGCCTTTATCTCAGAGAAACAGAATAAAAATACGAGTGGGCTGAGAACAGAGCCCTGGGGGACCTTGCTGGCAACTGGTCTCTTAGTACAGCTGGGAATCCAACAAGTTATGTAGGAGTTTATACACAATTCTAGGAGTCAGTCAATTACACCCGAGTGGGGTATTGTACTGAATTTCCTTACCCAGGTCTAGGTGGTATGCACAGTCTTCCTCTCATCCATTGCCTTGTGATCTTCTCAAAGAACTCTACCAGGTTCAGTAGGCATGACCTTTGCTTGACAAAGCCAAACTGGGTTGGGTTCACTGTCTGAAGGTTGCCTGTGTCTTTATTGATCATTTCCATGATAATTCATTCCATGGTATTGCATATTATACTAGTCACACTTTTAAGTCTATAGTTTCCAGGGCTGGTTGATAGTCCACCCTTGTAAGATAAGGTAACAGTTATAGTCCTCCATTCTTGTAGTACAAAGCCAGTTTTGGGCTACACTTGAGAAGTGACTCAAGTAGTCCCGATAGGTCATGTTTCAAGCTATTTAAGAGGCATCTTGGGATAATGTTGTGGCCCAGTGAGGCTGTGTTTTTGAGTTTAGTGAGTGCAGCCAGGACCTGCTCCCTGTTAAAAGATGGGGGAGGGTATACTAGTAGGTATTTCATGGGGGAGGCAGGGAGAGTGGGGGGGGGGGTGAAGTTTGAGCTGAATTTGTCAGCTAGCAAATTTGCTATGTCACTCTTCTCAGTGAAGGTGGCACTACTGACCACCAGGCTTGGCACACTGATGTGGGTTGCCTTTGAGATTTCGGACATAGCTGTGCAAGGCCTTGTGGCTGTCTTTAGCCTGTGATCCAGTAGAGTAGACAGATGCGTTGTAACATTAAGAAGCATTTCCAAAGACTGAAAGTGCATATAAATAGCAAGCATGTGCTAACTTCAGTGCCATTTTGACAGTGCAGCCAGAGAGTGAGCATGTATGAGTGTAACAGCTAGTTTGTGTAAAGTCTACCTATGTTAAAGTTAAGCCTCAGTCCTGATGTGTTTGTACATAACAAAGCTGCATAAACAGAATCCATGAATGCTTGTCTATTTCATCCTGGCTGGACGAGCAACATGGTGTCAGAATCGGGATTCCAGAGACTACTTTTCAGAACTACGAGGTGCAAGGTTAACAGTGAGGGCAAACTAAGAGAACCAAGCATAAAAAAGGGCCAGAAACGAACAAAAGGTAATGAAAACTTGCACCAACGATTTTATAAAAAAGATAAAACAGAGCATTACAAGGGCACAAACCACATTATTAAACAAGCAAGAGGCACAAAAGGTTTATTAATTAAATGAGATGTTTAAAATTAAGATATTTGATGGAACGATTATCAGAAAAGCACATAAGGGGTTTGGAATTACCTCAGAATTGCAAAACAAGCATGTATAAAGTAAAATGAACATGTTTAGAGTTAAAACTAGCTAAAGAAAAGTATAATGGAAATGAAAAAAAGATTAAACAAGCAAAACGAATGTAATAAGGCAAAAAGGGCACATTAAGCATAAATAAAGCAAGGCGACTGCATGTTTTTTGGCAAAGTACTGGGTTTTGGCATAAACTACTAGTTCACATTGACCAAAGCCCTGAAAGGCATAACTAGAGTTATTTGAAGTATCTCAAAGTGTGTAAAAGTGCTTACAGTGTGTGCTTATTACTGAGCATTTATTCTGGAGAGAGTATTTGTGTGCAAAGTACAACTATTTCGAAGTGTAGCCAAAATACAGCCATTTCAAAATGTTTCTTGTGCTGGGTGTGTCTACTTGCAAAATGCCGCTATCACAGAGCATTTCTTGCACTGTAGAGAGTTAGTAAGCAAAGTACAGCCATTTGGGAATGTTTCAGAGTGCTATGTGCTGTTTATTCGCAAAGTGCAATTACTTTGAAATGTTTCTTATTCTGAGCTTCTTCTGCCGAATTTATTTGCACAGTGCCGTTATTTTGAAATGTTTCTTACACTGATAAGAGGTGATTTCCTACAGTACAGTAATTTCAAACGTATTCCTGGGCCAGAGTCTCTTATTTCGCAAAGTTCAATTATTCAAAGGCTTGTTGTACTACTGGCATAGTTACAAATATTGGCATAAATTTCTGGCATATGTATATGTGTCTGTGTTTGTGCATACTTGCAAAAGCCTTCACTGGTATGCGTTAACATGGCAGACAGACTTTGAAAACCCTTACCACTGGTATTTGATCAGAATGTTGTAGAGAACTGGAGAATATCTGCGCCAGAGTACAATATTTTTATACAAGCAGATTATTCTGACAAAGATGCATGCACCAGGGCATTCATTTTGCTAAACCTGAGTCAGAGGCCAGTGAAAGAGAACGTTCAGAAGTGTATGAGGGAGAAGGTGAAAATTGTCATATTGTTGTACAGGCTGAATCAAGGGAAGACCCAGAGTGTTCAAAACACAAATTCAGGGAAATGTGTAACCCCCCAGACAAATATTACATTAGGGAGGCATTTGTTTTACATAAAAGGTCATAAACCAGGGGAAACCTTTGCAGCTTACATTACTGACCTGAGAAACAAAGCTAAAATGTGTTGGTTTAGTTATTTAAAAGATGAGTTAATAAAGGATAGGCTTGTGTATGGCATTAACAGTGAGAAAGAATTTGGTTTATGGCAGTGATAGAATGCTAAGCAAGACTATTGAGATTTGTCAAATCCATGCACACAGGTATGCTTGCAAGTGATAAGAGCATGGTTTCAGCAGGCTCCAGAGTAAACATAGACAGTATGCAACACATGGCTAGCAGAAGCAGGCCTAAGCACCTGGCATCTGCCACCCTTGCAGGCTCCCAAGTAATACCTATAGTTTTCCAGCAAGTTCTAAGAAAAGGACATGCTCAGTGCAGTACAAGGGTGAGTCAGCAAAACCTAAATCCATCTTTACTGATAACTGTCGCAAGTGTGGAGCCAATCACGAGTCTAAAAGAGAAAGATGTTTAGTATTTGGTCAGCAATGCCACAAATGTAAAAAAATTTAACCATTTTCAAACGTTTTGCAAATCAAGTAAACCCCACACAGCTATAAAGAAGTGTCACTCAAAAAAGCAAGTTGATTATACAGAGAGCTGCAATACTACTTTCTGTGTAGACGGTGTGTAAGTGATTGGTGAAAAGGTTGATGCAGTGAATTTATTGGCAGAGAATGAAGTGTTTTGTACTGTCCACATCAATGGTAAATCCACCAAGCTTAAAGTAGACACTGGCTCAAAGTGTAATGTTATGTCAGCAGACACTTTTGCTAAGGTGAGAACTGAGCAACTCACTGCAGCTAGTTGTGTGAAACTTGTTGCTTATGGAGGTGAAGAAATTCAAACCGAAGGCTCAGTAGTGCCTTCATGTAATTTGGTTAGGACCTGTGCAGTCTTTATTGGGTCTCAGAGACAGTCTGAGAATGAATTTGCTTTCCTTTACCAAAGAACTTCACCATATAAGCACATATCCTAGTTCCAATTTTACTGAAGCTATTTTCTCAGAGTATGCTGATGTTTTCGATGACAAGTTGGGCAAACTTCCAGTTGTGTATTCTATGAAGTTAGACTCGGAGATCAGTCCAGTGGTCAGACCTGCAAGAAAAGTTACGACAGCTGTGCAGAATAAAGCTAAAGCTCAGTTGGATAAAATGGTGCAGCAAGGTGCAATTTGTCCAGTTACAGAACCGACTGAATGGGTGTCATCTATGGCAGCAGTTCATAAAAAAGGGTCAGACCCAAGAGATTTGAACAGAGCATTAAAGAGACCGCATTATTCCATGCATACAGTCGAAGAAGTCGCTGCTCTAATACCAAATGCTACTTTTTTTTTCTGTCTTGGATGCAACAAGTTCATTTTGGCAAGTGATGCTTGATTGCAAATCCTCATTACTGACTATTTTCAGTACTCAGTTTGACAGATACAGATTCCTCAGGATGCCATCTGGAAGAAATTCTGCAAGTGAAGTCATTCAGCGTGCAATGAAGCAAATTTTTTTTCAATTTATCCTTGTGCCATAATAGTAGATGAGTTATTGGTTGGAGGCAATGGTGAAGCACAGCATGACAGAAACCTTATGTTCTAGACAGAGCATGTGAAGTGAACTTAAAGCTCAATCCTCTGAAGTGCAAATTCAGACTACCAGAAGTTGCATATATAGGTCATTTATTTAGTAGCACTAGCTTGCGACCAGACCTGTCCAAGCAAGTAGCCATTCTTGAGATGCCAGCACCAGATAATGTTCAAGCTCTACAATGTTTTCTTGGTATGGGCATTAGGCATGTTTATACCAGACTTCAGCGAGTTGACAGCAACTTCGACATAGCTGACGCAAAAAAAGTTATACGGTCTTGGTTGGAGCAGCACCAGAGAGCATTTGAAGGCCTTACATGGAAAAATGCCACCCCACTTACATTAAGATACTATGATGTCAGAAGAAATAAAGTTAACCAGCAGTTTAAGAGGTGAACCTCACCAAAAACGAAAACAAACGTCTTAATTCGACCTTCTCACTCCAGAGCTCAGTAAACCAACCACCAAAACCATAAAGTCTGTTGTCGTTTTTTGCAAATCCACATAAAATACACATATATATAATACTCTTTCTTGTGATGCTTATAGCCTATGCATCTAGAATGCTTACCCAAACTGAAATGCAATATGCTCAAATTGAGAGAGAACTTTTGGCAACAGTATTTGCATGTTCAAAGTTCCATGATTATATCTATGGTCGAGATATTCAGATTGAAACTGACCACCAAACTCTAGTCACTATTTTAAAGAAGCCTATGCATTTAGCCAGTGAGGTTACAAAGAATGAATCTCAAATTGCACATGTACAACTTCAAAATGGTCTATAAAAAAGGCACGCTTCTTTATCTGGCTGATACCTTATCCAGATCGTCCAGAAATACAATGGAACAGCTTCATGCAGAGAATTTTGACTTTGATGTCACAGAAGTGCATAATTTTTCTACCACGAGACTTGATGAGCTGAGAGATCATACAAAGACTGATCCAATTTTGCAAAAGCTCAACCACTACATTCATTTTGGATGGCCTTCAAAGCAATCTAGTGTACCACCTGTAGTGCAAACTTATTTTCATTACAGAGATGAGATGGTGATGAAATATGGCATTATTTTCAAAGGTCCTAAAATTGCTGTTCCTGCTTCTTTACAACATGAATAAATCCAAATTTTGCATCATGGTCGCACAGGTTCCAAATCTACTAAAAGAAGGGTGAGAGGACTAGTATTTTGGCCTTCTCTAGTAAAACACATTGATAAAGTACTTTCTTCTTGTTCAGTATGCAGTAGTACTAAACTGCATTTTCAACAAGAACCACTTCATCTAAGTCAAGTTCCTGAACTACCTTGGTCAACAATAGCCACTGATATATTCGAGTGGAATAATCAGCATTACTTAGTCTTGGCAGACTCTTATTTGAACTGGTTTGAGATTGATTTACTACCTAATCTAACATCCACTGCGGTTATCACCAAGTTGAAATGTCATTTCTCAGTCCATAGTAGTCCACACAAAGTGATTTCTGAGAATGGTACCCAATTTACCAGTCAGTTGTTTCAGAATTTTGCAAAAGACTGGGACTTTGTACATGTTACTAGAAGTCCAGAATATCCACAGTCAAATGGACTAGCTGAATGTGTAGTACAGAGTGCAAAGCAATTACCAGAGAAGTCAAAGCGTGACAATACTGATGTCTTCTTGAATTTACTCAATCTCAGAAACATACCATTGATGACATACTTGGCTTGCCTGCTCAAAGACGCCTATCTAGGCAAACCAGAACAACATTGCCTATCAGTTCCAGTTTGCTCAGACCTAAAGCTAAGAACAACAAAACAATTAGAGCTCAACAATTCAGACAGCGTTCTTCCAGAAGTCCAGTTATGATAAACTGAGCAGATTTCATCATCCACTGAAAGAGAGAGAGACAGTGAGAAAACAAATGGCTAAAGGTTTTGACTGGATTGGTCAAGTAACAGGTATGTGTGCTGAGCAGAGATCCTACTTCATAAAATCTGAGGATGTGGAGTACAGGAGAAATCGCAGACATCTACTTCCTGTATCAGAACAGTTATCACAGCATTGTTCCTATGATACAGACTCTAGATCTCAGAGCAATCCAAACAATGTTCCTGTTGCAGAACGTGTCTTGACTCCTACTTCCATTTCTGATGATGTTCCTGATGTCCCCAAAGTTGAACATTGAGCAGAGACCATCTAAATTTTATGCCACATGACTTGGTAGTACTTCCAGACCTAGTGTGAAATACACAGCAACCTGGGCGTAGTTGTTTATATTTACCTAGTTCTGTATAATTGCATGACAAAGAATCATTTGCATCAACTGCATGTCAATTAATGTCAGTATTGCATGACTCATTTCTCAAAGAGGGAGGATGTAGAACAGAGAGCTGTGTTGTACCTTTAAGAAGCATTTCCAATGACCGAACGTGCATATAAATAGCAAGAACATGCTAGCTTCAGTGCCATTCTGAGAGTGCAGCCAGAGAGTGAGCATGTGCAAGTGTAACAGCTAGTTTGTTTATAATTTTACCTTAGTTAAAGTTACTAAACTTAAATCCTGATGTGTTTGTACATAATAAAGCTGCTTGAACAGAATCCACGAAGGCTCATCAATTTCATCCTGACTGGACGAGCGACTGATGCCATCTTTATTTTTTAAACACCTTTATTAAATTATCAATTAAGACATAGGCAGAGATACATTAATAAAAACATACATAATTTTAATATTTTTCTAATTTAAATACAATACACACCACATATATTTTCTTTGCTATCATCAGTCTACTATTACAAAACATTGCTGAATTCTGGCCTTCCCTTAAACCACATTCCTCCTCCTCTCTTGAACATTGTGCATGTACTGTTTCCAGAATTTCCACTTATTTATAAGTAAATTGCTCTTACCCTTTTCTAAAGATCCATCTCTCCCAGTTCTTTTATTTCCTTTATAACATTCAGTACCTCAAATACAGTTGGTCTAGATTTTGACTTCCACTTTACAGTAATTGCTTTTTTATTAGCCGACAGAATTAAACTTAATAAGGCCTTACTATGTCTACGCAATTCAGACCCTGCATCCCAGCTCAAACAAATCGCTTGCTACTTACAGCCATTTGCTCACCCAATATTTGACAGAGCACACTGTAAGGAATTTTTAAAATCTGCCAACTTATTACACTGCCAACACATATGTTGCCATTTTCTTCTCTGTTACACCTCCATCATTTGCTATCTACTTGAGGAAAATATTTTGAAGTCTGCTAGGGGTATAAAAATACCTAAGCAAACACTTCCATGCAAAAATCCTAAACCTACTGGACTTGGTTGCATAATTTGAAACCATACACGTCTTCCCATTGCTTTCTTGTAAACTGTTTTTCCAGTCTCTCTTCACAATCTTTTCTCATCTCCTCTGATTGATTCTAATAGTTATCATGCAATGATTTACAAGCCCTACTAATTATCCATTTTTTTAAAAGCTGCTACTGTTCAAGATTCAACTAAAAACTCTACCAGAGGTCTTTCACTTAAAATTCCCCTATCCATTTCTCTTTGCCTGCACTCCTGACATCAAGCCCTGGTAGGGAAGGCTATCTCTACCCTGCAATCCAATTGGCTTCTTGGCCTTATCCCATACCTTTCCTGCTTGAGTTACTTGCTCTCAATACCTTGGGTTCCTTTACCAGGCTTCGCTAGTAAATTCCAGCCCCCCCCTCCCTCTTGACTATTTTCTGTAGTCTTACCTGCAGTCATTCCTATTGGGAAAATCTCCTTTATCCACTCTTGTATTGGCTTAGTTCTTAGAATACTTTCTGCTACTTTATGAACATAATATTCTGTAAGTTTGGCATTCTCCTTACGAATCTGTATCCAAAATCCGACTCTCTCTTTCTTGAACTTCCACCTTGCTTCATCAACATCCTTTTGCTTGTGTTATGTATATGAGCGTTAACTGTTTAGCTCTAAAATATCCCTTCAAATCTTGATTTATTGGAAGGCTCATTGTGTTCCACTTAACTCTTGCCCTCTTTCCCTTCCAGATAAATTCCTTCAATTGTTTATTAAATTATTATCCACAACTTCTCCAAGGGTTGATAAAAGTATGCTTGACCCTTATACGAGACTAAAGGGACCAACACATTTTTACTGCTTGCACCTTACTATCCATAGCCATAAATAATACTAAATTGAAAAACTGCAAACTCTTATTTTTTGTTTACTCTCTTCCCACTATCCTTGGGTGCCAAAACAGAAGCTTTACTAATCCATACTCCTAAACACTTCATCCTATCATGGACCCATAAATATGAGCATTACTGAACCAATCTGTGTGGGGTACATCATTTACAGCTATATCTTTGTTTTATCTTCATTAATTTTATATCCCAAAAAGACTTGCAAGTGGTTCAAAATATTCCACAACACTGAAATGGCTTTTTCTGGATTTATGAGGTACAAAGTAAAAATATCATCTGAAAATAATGCCAACTTTTCATTATTACCATACCAATTATATCCTTGTATTTCCTTGTATCCTTGAATTTCTGAGCCACTTATTTTCTTTGTCAATGGCTCTAAATATAAAACAAACAACAAAGGGGAAACATGATACCCCTTGTCTGGTTCCTTTTATCTGACAGGAAACCTTGCACTTTGGATTTTTGCCTCCAATCCCTCATATAGCCTCCTGAGTAATCGTATAATTGTGTCAGGGAATACAAATACTTCCATTGTTCTACTCAAGATATCAGCTTTCTGTGTCGAATGTTTTCTCTGCACCGTGACCCAACAACAGTTGTACGTTCTTGCATTTTACTTCCCTCTAATCACCACCACCATTCGATTAATGTTGTCAAACGTTTCCCTCTCCTCCACAAAACCACTCTGATTCAGACCTATCAATTTTGGCAACACCTTTGCCATTCTTTAAGCTGGTATAGACAAACACTTTATAATCACGGTCTAAAATTGAAAAGGGTCTATATGAAGCAGGGTCTGAAGGGACTTTCCCACTTTAAGGTAACACAGCCACCACAGCTTTCTTCCAAGATACCGGTGCTTCCCTTCCTTTTAAAATACTGTTAAAACCTTCCACATCTTTATCACTTTCGTCTCTACTAATTTCCACAAAAATACCATCTGCTGCAGGAGACTTTCCTGAAGACTGATTACACATCACTGTTTTTATGTCATCACTTCCTATTCTACCTGTTAGTTGTTGAGTCTAGTCTACCTCTAACCTTGGCACAATTGTCTTCCATAAATATTTCCATTTGTACTCTCTTGATTTTTCTTATTTCTCTTTTATATAAACTTTCCAAAAAAAATCTGGAATATCTCCAACACCTCTCCAGGATCTCTGGTTATTTTTATTGTTATAGATTCCCTACATTTGGTGACAACTCTTTCAAAGTTCTGTTGTCCAAGTCATTGTGCAAAAAGTTTTTCTGCTCTGGGGTGGTTATCAAAAACCAGTTCCCCATCTGTAATCATTCTAAACTCATGCATATTATACAGATATACTCCCTTATTTTTTATTTAGCACTCTCCATTTGCTCCTCCTCCTCTTCTATGAGATTACCCTTATTCTGCAATATTTTAACCTTTATCAGCCTGTCCAAGTAATTTCTACTGCTTCTTACCCATAACTCTTTCTGTCTTATTTCAACCTTATTTTTAAAACTCAATTTTCATTTTATTCCAGTCACTAGCTAGAACATCTGAAGACATTTTTAATTTCCTCAATAACTCAAATTATTTCTACTACTCATTCCTTAAATTCCTCTTTTTTTAGCAGTTAGATGGAGAAGCTCCAGTATCTCATTTTTACTTCATTATCCTGCATTTTTATCTTAGCTCTTACTGGCACATGATCTGAAATAGTTACTGGATGTATGTTGAATCTTTCAATTAAATGCACATGGTCCAGTGAAAAACTTCTTTCTAGTCTAACCCAGTTATTGTACACCATGGAGAATAATACCCAAATTCTTCCAGAGTGACTACTACTGAATCCACATCTATTATACAAAATATTTTCATAAATTTCTTCAGAAATCGACCCTCTTTTGTTATACTGTCCTTTCTAAGTCCACCTGATACATCTTTACTATTGTAAATCAAATTCCAGTCCCCACTTATAAATATTCCTGCTGAAAGCTGATTTGTCTCAAAATTTTCTCAAGCTGCATAAAGGCAATTTTTTGATAAATACATGCATAGCAAAGGGCTGTTGCCAAGCTCGGTAAACCTATAACAAGGAAGGTAACAAGAGATCCTGTAGAGGTATTAGAAATATTTTGGAAATTCAATGAAAGTCTGTATAAAACAGAGAAATCTGGAAATCAACAGAGAAATTTGGAAATCAAGAAAAGATAAAAATGGAAATGTTTATGGAAAAATTAAAAATGCCAAGGTTAGAAGCAGACGAGGCACAATTACCAACTATTAGGCTAGGAGGCGATGAGATAAAAATTGTGAAGTATAACCAGTCTACGGGGTCTACATCACATACCCAAAATACCACATCACCAAAGACCAAATGACAGAGATGAGCATGCCGAAACTTCAAAGAAACGAACGACCGCAAACCCAAAATCTTTCCCAGAGTAACCAACCACTAGGCCAAAAACTCACAAAGAACACACTGCACAATCTACAACCTACCCAGGTGGGGGGTTGCACCCCCATACCCCCCAAACTGAATATACCATCTCTGGGACTGCACTAGAGTGGTGAAAAGGGTAAAATCTCCCCTTGCTGGCCCAGTGGTTACTTACCCTGGGAAACCTTTCGGCTATGTGGGTCATTCACTTGAAGTTTCAGCATTTTCATCTTGGTCATCTGGTCTTCGGTTATGTGGTATTTCGGGTATGTGATGTAAACCCCCAATCTACAGGAAAGCCCCCAGGAATAGATGGCATTCCTGTGGAAATTTGGAAGCTAGGAGAGAAAAAACTGATAAAGATCTGGAAGGTTTTGTTTAACAGTATTTTAAGAGAAGAAGGACCAACATCCTAGAAGATATCAGTGGTAGCTGTAATACCTAAAGAGGGTAAAGATCCATCAGACCCAGCTTCATACAGGCCTACTTCAATACTAAACCATGATTATACAGTGTTCATGTCTTTAATGGCTAAAAGAATGAGAAAAGCAATGCCAGAATTGACAGATATGGATCAAGTGGTTTTGGGTGACAGATATGGATCAAAGTGGTTTTGTGGAGGGGAGGCAAACATTTAACATTAACAGAACATTGGTGATCCGGTGGGAAGCAGAATGTAAAAAAATACCATTGTTGTTGTTGGTGGGTCTTAATGCAGAGAAAGCATTTGACAGAGTAAGTTGGAACTCTATGAGCAGGGCAATGGACGCATTTCCATTTCCTGAAAAAATATAAGGTTGTTTAGGAGGAAATATGTGGGATTGGAGGAGAAAACTGAAGTAGCTGGCGTCCTCTCTGATAATTTCTGCTTGAGCAGAGAAACCAGGCATGGGTGTCCTCTTTCCCCTTTGTTATTTCCATTACATTTAGAACCACTGGCAAAGATAATAAGGGACTCCGAAATCCAAGGATATAATTGGTATGGTAGTCAAGAAAAGTCATCTCTGTTTACAGATGACATTATTTTATACCTGATTAAATCAAAAAGAGATATTACAGTGTTGTGGAACATTCTGTATCTTTTTGGGATACAAAATTAATGAAGCTAAAACAAGGCAATATCAGTAAATTATGGACCCACAAACGAATTAATTCAACAATATCCATATTTATGGGGACAGCATTAAATTAAGTATTTAGGAGTATGGATTAAAAATTATTCTGGTGCAGCAGCTAAAGATGTGTGGGAAGAGACTAAACAAAATATAATAGAAAAACAGAAAATGGAAACTTTGTTGGATGGATATGGATAGTAAGCTACAAGCAGTCAAATTGTTTTTAGTCCCTTTAGTCTTATACACAGATCAGGCATATTTTTATCAACCAGAGGAGAAGTTGTGGATAGCAAGCTGAAGGACTACCTGGGAGGGCAAGAGTCAAGTGGGATAAGCTGATTCTTAAGAGTAGAACAGGATGGATTGGTATTACGCAATCTGAAGGGGTATTTCAAAGCTACACAATTAAGGCTCCTATACATACTGCAAGCAGAAAACTATAATTCAAAGTGGAAAGGGATGATGTTAAACACAGAGGAAGATGAAGAAACAATGAGATACTGGGATTTTGTATGCATGCCTTTAAGGAAAATAACAATAATCATACAGAATATTATATCCATAAAGTAGCAGAAAGTATTCTAAGAACTAAGCCAACATAGGAATGGAGAAAGGAGATTCTGCCGATAAGGATGACTGCAATTAGAGATACAGACAACAAGCAAGAGGGGGCTGGAATTTACTGAAAAAAACTAGCAAAGGAACCAAGGTACTGGCAGCAAATAACTAGAAAGGGAAAGGTAAGAGGCCATGAATTTATTTAGACTGCAGGTTAGAGATTGTCTTCCCTATCAAGGATTGACAGAGTATAGGCAGAGAAAGAAATGGGGGGGGGGTCCTAAATGAAAGACCAGCACTGGTAAGAGTTTTTAGTAGAATCTAATACAGAAGCTGCCATTAAAAAAGGAATAATCAGTACAGCATAAAAATATTGCATGATAACTATAAAAAATCAGTGAGAGGAGGTTAGACAGGATTGGGAAAATAGACTGGATAAGCAATTCATAAACAAACAAAAAAAAAGAATGGGAGGCTATATGTACTTCTCCCAAATATGCAACAAAATCTAGAATATTTAGGATTTTTGCTTGGAAACATATACAGAGATATTTTTATACCCCAAGTAGATTCCAGAGAACTTTTCTTCTGGTAGACAGCAAATGTTGAAGGTGTGACAGGGAAGAAAGATGTACTTGAAACATATTTTCTGGGAGTGTGGTTGGTTGGCAGACTTTAAGGATTCCCTGAGGGATGCACTGTCAGAGATGCTGGGTGGATAGATTGGTGTGACGAGGGAGATTATTTTTTCTGAGCTATGATACAGAATTGGAATTGCCTAGACATGGTAAGGCCTTGCTGTGTCTAATTATGGTGGCTGCAAAAAAAGCAATTACTAGAAAATGGAAATCAAAATCTAAATTAACTATATCAGAAGTAGGGAATATGGCAACAGAGATAAAACAACTAAAACTGAGATAGTCAGAAAAGGGTATGAGCATACTACATAGGAAAAAAATGGGAATTGTGGGAACAATAAGTACAGGGGAAGAATGAGTTTAAAAGAAGACAGGACTTGAACATTGTAATGTTTGACTGAAAATGATTGGGTTGACAATAAGTGATGTATAATGTTTGTAACTGGGAGGGTGTCAGCATGCTTTGTGGTGTAAAAATGCTTGCAACTAAGATTGTGTTGGTGTGGTTTGTCTTCGTTATATAAATGTATGACTGCTTATGTCGTAAACTGCTTAAAAAACAGGCAGAAATTGAATAATTTATGTAATGTTACTTAGGTTATATGATACATAATACATGTGAAGTATAATGTTTGTTAATGTTAATTTGTTAATACAGTTTGATTACTTTTGTATAAATGTGCCTAATGTCACAAGTGATAACTCAATAAAGGTGTTAAAACTGCTAGATTAAAAAAAGAATATAAATGCATGCTGTTGTAATGCTCCTCAAATACCACTACCCCCTTACTACCACACATCTACCATTGTTGCCTTTTTCCCCCTCATCTACCACTACTTGAGCCCCTCTAGCAATTAGTATAAATACTCACCCTTTTTCTCTGTCCCTGACATTCTTCTGAATTTCAATTCTGAAATCCTCTGTCAAATCTACATGCTTATTTATTTGCAAGTGTGTCTCCTATAGCATTGCTATTTGCACTCTGCATTTCTTAATATAATTCAAAATAATTTCCTTTTTATCTATACCTCTAAGGCCATTCACATTACAGGATAATATGGGCAGCACAGCCATCATGATAAAAAGCTAATGTTCCCAACTATTATACATGGCAGTTTTTTTGAATGTGTATTTCCAGCTTTTGAATAGCATGCATATACTAATGTTTTGCAGGCTATTCTTTTCTACAGTTGCTTCTTCTCATCTCCATTTCAAACTATGTTATATTTTTTAAGACTTTTTGTTTTAATGAAAACTAACAAAACAAATGTAAATATAAAATGCCCCATCCCCAGTTATGTAGATCTTCAAATCATGAAGTTTAACTCTCCAGAAGGGAAGTTCCCCAAACCACAGCTGCAACTACAGGCATTACCTAACCTAAAATTAAGGTTAAACATCCTGAAGTGCATGTTACAGCCTGTGCTCCCACTTAGACCGATTGCTGTCTGTTCTTTTCTCATTCCCCTTCTCCTCCCAGACATGAAAAACAGCTTGTATGCTTTCAGAAAGCATTCATTTTAAGCCCCAAGAAATAGGGTTGCCACCTTTTCATATGGCCAAAGCTGGACATATTTTGTAGAAACGTTAGATTTTGCAGGGCAAAACATACCCACGGCCAGTACAAAGGACAGAACTTCATTTTTTGCCCAAATAAAAGCTTATTCTTGTAGCATTTTAGTTGTTTATTCTGTTTCTTTTAACAGGTGTTTAAGACACAAAATAATTGTTTTATGCAACTATTACAGAAAATGTAGGAAATTATTTGTCCTAAAATCTCAGGACATTTGCCATTTTTTAATTTTGTTTGCAGGACACAACTGCCCAAAGAGGGACTGTCCCTCGCAAAGTGGGACAGGTGGTAACCCTAGCAAGAAAAAGTGCACTGGCTATCTTTATTACTAAATTGTCACTGTTATATTAACTGCATTTAAGTATTAAGGCTGCTAGGGAGTTTATTACCTCTTATTCACATCCCATAATTACATTTTTTCACTGAACTACTTGCCACTGTACCTTTAAATTTTGCATCTCCCTTCAGAAAGGATACTCAAATTTCTCAAGATAAACTGCTTGCACCTACAGATGGGTCTGTATCATTTTGTCAAATCCCACATCAGCGAATACCTCTTTGAACACCTATTAATTGAAGCTCCTAATCAGCAAACGGACTTCAGTGAAACTTTCCTAGGGCAAACCAAAATTAGACCACCCTAACAACCAAGAACAAAATCATGAAACTAAACACCTACTGAGGTGGGGGGCGGGCTATGCCACCCTGCATCCCCCAACTAAATATACCAACTATAATGAGAAAAAGGGAAAATTCCAGATGGTGGCCAACCATTGTTTTGCCCTAGGAAAACTTTTGCTTAAAAGTCAGCTCGCTGATTAGAAGCTTTAATAAATAGGTATTCGATGAAGAGGTATTCACGGATGTGGGATTTCACAAAGTGATACAGACCCCATGCAGACGGTTTGTCTCCATGAAAATGCACTCGGCAATGAGTCTGTAAAGTTTACTCAGAAAAGAATGCACAGTGGCCCTCAGCTGCACACATCTCAACTCCACTAAACATTTGCCAGTGAAAAACAAACACGTTAATATTGTTGCAGTTTAAGAAGCAGAGATCTGTCACATTTTTGAGTACCAGGTTAAGTACTTTTGAACCTCAGATGGGTGTGCGCACTATCTGGTCAAGGGTACTTTGTTAGTGAAGTCTAGGAATTGTTGTGCCTGCAAGTGTGAAACAGTGTATTGGTCCCAGTCGGTAGAGGCATAGTTAAAGTCTCACATAAATAGGGTATTTAGCTTAAACGTAAGTGTCTCTCCAGTAGGTCCCGGTACGAGCTATGGGATTCTAGGGACAAAAAGGATGACCTACAGCTTGCTAGGATATGGTAAGGGATGGCCTATGGTGAATTGTATGTGGATAAATTCAAGAGCACTGTCCTGTTTAATCAACACAGAGTTATGCTTTTTGCTAATACGGAATGAGACAAACTCCGCCTTTGGATAGGTTAAAAGCAGAGATGCACAGCAAAGATCCCTTGGAGGAGGGGAGGTGACGCTAAATGCAGATCCTGGGGCAAGCGTTAGTTCAAAATGCCGAAGCTTGGTGGTAGCCTTCAGCACAAGTGTGCAAACATATGCACATACTGGGGGCCTCCATTTTGAGGAGTCTCAGATATTCCCATACCCCAAATCATAAGTTAGGGCCACCACAGGCACCCTCACTGCCAAGATGTCAGCAAGGGTATGAGCACTATCTTAGCTTCCTGAATGACAGCCTCCAATAAACGATGAAATTCCTGGTGATGGGAATGCACATAAAAGGCTTGATGGACAGTGGGCAGAGGGGTAAAGGGCATACAAGAAAAACAAAAGACAGCACAGGAAAATTCTGGAAGTGATCCACTTCACACAGAGAATGAAATCATCCATGGAAGAGGAAATCCATAAAAATCTTGATAGTCCTGCTCTTCTGTCTGTGTGATTAACACCCCATCAGTTGCACACTTCCCAAGTATCAGGAGCACTGCCAATAATGCTCTAAATGTAAAAAATGTAACAGCATAGCAATCATACTACAGAATAATGATGGAATCAGCAAAGGGGGCAGCCAAATTGTTTCCTGATGCTCTCAGTCAGAGCAAAAGGTAATGCACATACAAATTAAATGTGAACAGACTGGTTACAAGCCAGGAAAATAGTCAAAGTAGTAAACTATATGAAGTGAAATTTTAGTGTATATTAGTCACACTTCTGATTTATCCGGAGTAGATGAAGTGACCATGTAACATAACCATAGCCAGCTTTAGGCACCCATGAAAACTGCTGTAGGGGGGAGGAAAGAAAATAGCGATTGGTTGCAGCAGATACTAGAACAGCCCTCTCAGGTGCCTTTATGTGACTGCTTGCAATGGCAAGCTAATTCTAGAGCGCATTTCTGTTTTTTTGGCAGGCAAATAGGGATGGAGCTGATGACATCCTTGTGCTGCAATCTTTCAGGTGTGCTGTTTGCATATAAAGGGCCTGATTAGTTACAGCACTTTCCTCTTTTTACTGCTGTTCTGCAGAAGGCAAAAACTAAAGGGGTGGGCATTCTTTCTGATGCAAGAAACAATAACATAAGGAATCATGACCCAAACTTCGTTCATCACCAAAACATTGCAAATAAACTGCAACATTCCAGAATGATGCGGACTCCAAAGTGGTGGTCAAAAAGACAGCAAACCAGCTTCAATATCTACATATTTTGCATTCTTTTTGCAATAATTCAGTGCTGAAATTGAATTTATCACTCATCCTCTTAAAATTTGCAACCACTCCCTCTTAACAAAACAATTAGTTTCATCATTTCATTCATTCCTTCCACTTCTGTTTTATATTTTCTTTTGAAGCAAGTAGATACAATGCTCCACACATCATTCTGTAAATCACTGGAGACAAAAAAAAAAAAAAAAAAAAAAAAAAAAAAAAACGTCCATTATTTTGCTTCATATTCATGCACTTTCCATCACAAAATTTTTGCTTTTCTGGTAAAACATTGAGGATTATACTTCATTAACAATTGTCACTTTTTTTTCTCAAAAAGAAGGTCTATAGTGAACACAGAAGTGTCTATATTTGCTGGGAGGGGAGTGTGTGTTTATTAGAGTAAGTTTTATTTATTTATTTATTTTTATTTATTTATTTAACATTTGTTGACCGGGAAAGTCCGACTAGGTACCACAGATCCTGTTTTCAGCGGAGGCCCTGGGAGAAATGCTCCAGACGCATGTCTTTAAAATGTGGGAGGAAACCGGAGTACCCGAAGGAAACCCACGCGAACGCAGGGAGAACATGCAAACTCCACACAGAAGGCACCCTGGCCGAGAATCGAACTAGAGAACCTCTTGCTGTGAGGCGACAGCATTAACCGCTGCACCACTGCGCCGCCCAGCGCAGTTAACTTCTTGTTATTCACTAATGTGTTTAGGAATAGTAATGGCCATAATTTCTTTCACTTTCTATCAGCATTAACTATTATGGTTGTGTGATTTCTTTCACCTTCCTTCACAAACATAAGACTGTCATAATGCTTTTCTGCAATAGTGCACATGCATGTGTGGGTGACGGGGTGCAGTGTCCTTAACCATACTTACACATGACAGATGGCTATCAGTGGTGGCTTGGCAGGAGCAGAATGCATATTAAAGCAACTGCTCATTGACACAATGGTGGCACAGTGAGGAGATTTGGTACTTCACAGCTTTTGGTCTGGTTGAGTTCTTGACTGATGTTTTTTTACTGTGAAACCTGCATGCCCTCCCTGTCTCTATGTAGGTTTATATATATGTCGTGGCCTCCTTTGACCCTCCAAAGACATACCATAACAGAAATGGAATTACTATTATTTGCCTCAAGGTGTAATGTGTGTTTATGTTTGCGCATCTTATAATAGAACAGGATTGGCATGGGCAAGGGAAGTGTCTGTGTGTGTGTTACAATTATACAACTGGTTTTATCTGTTGTCACGTACAGTGCTGCTGGGCACATAGCTAACTTTTCAGGACATCAGTAAAACAAAAAAAACAGTTAACAAGTAATTATCTTTCAAAAACATAATGTAAAATCCACCACAGAACATCCATACCCTTATAGCTACATATGCCTGATGGCCACACACACCAGACTGTAAAAGTGGATTTTTGGCATGGACTTGCCTACTCCATCTATTCTAAAACTGGTCCTTCTCAAATGTGTGCACAGAAGGCTGTTGTAGCTTGTATGGAACTGGAAAAAATGTAGTCATTGTGTTGCTATGGCTTTTGTAGGAGCTGGGGACAGTTTGTCATTATTTTTTGACTTTCTTCGAAAACCTCTGAAATGAGCACAGAAGGTGACTAACCATATTACTAGACCTGGAGACAGTGTGGTCATTATTTCTTAACTTTTTTTATAAGCCTGAAAGGTGAGCACAGGGATCACTATAGATTGTGAAGGGGCAAAGTACTGTTTACAAGCTGGACTACATTATTTTAATAATTAATTTTTCACTTTCCTTACAATCAAACACGAGACACTTAAACATTGAGGTACGGAAGCATGACATTTATGTATGCCTGACAGCAGTAAGTTGAAATATGTTACTGTGTTCTATTTACTATTTTAGTTTCATCTCACCTTGACATCAATGGGGCACACATAAGGTGGCAGCCTTTTGGGAGTAGAGGTGAAGTAGCATGCTATACTCATGTATGACAGCAGCACTTGAAATATATGACTGTGGCCACTTCTGTCATTTTCTTCCTAGGCTAATATCAGAAGGAGATAAAGGATACATAATTTCATTTTTGGGGGGTTGGGAGGCAGGCAGGCAGTACCCACAGACAGGATTTAAGTATCCTCATAAACATCAGTATTCTCAATTTATTGTGAACTACTATTTTCTCAGCTGTGAACATTAAGCCATGGACACAGCTTATTTCCTCCTTGACAGCAAAGAGAAAAAAAAAGCGTGGCAACTTCCTTTCTTATTCATGATTTCTTTTCAAGCTATCTTTGAATCAAAAAGTCAGAAAAAATTATCTAAAATGCACTTCAGAGCATGTGCCATGGCTGCCCCAGGCCTCAGGCTTAATTCAATCACTTTTATATAGTTATTCCTATACAGTGTAGTCTTTACCAGTTAGGATGTGTTGAAAAGATATATAAACAAATCAGAGTAAGACTGAAATTCTTTTCTTAGTCATGAATTTTTTTCAGACCATCATTGGATGAAAAGATTGTTTAAAAGATAAAAATCCCTTAAGATGCAGCCCCTATCTTAATTCGGTTATTTAACACCAGTCTTAGGCAGTTAACAAGTGTCAAAAGGATGCAGGAAAAAAAAGCTGAAGTGCAAAACAAAATGGGACACACAGAAAAAAGTAATCCGAACTGCATAGTGAGGCCAGCATGGGTATGACTGGGGTGGGGGGGCTAAGGACTGGGTTATTAGTAGGACAGTAGGTGGACAGTGGGGGCACTACCATGGAGTCATTTGTCTAGGACACAATTTCACCTAAGCCAGCTGGAGACACTAGGTTATTGTAATGTATCATCATTGCAATTAAATACCTACCCCTGTAAATGTCTGTCTGTGGGAGGGGCTAAATTGGTGCTGTACATGTGTGGCACACAGGCCTGTTGTAACGTCATATCACTGCAACTACACTACTGTATGTGTGCCTAAATCTTTGTAGTAATAACTAAATGCATGCTATGGAGTGGTGGCAATAACAGGCTTATAATTAAACTGGAAGTGATCAGTGGGCCCAAACTTGAAACCTGCTGAGGGTCCCGAACACAATACAGTACAATATGAGCTATGCAAGTTTTTCAGTAAAAATGCAGCTGAAGCAAGCCTGTACAAACATTTTTAAATGTGAAGGAGAAATAAGAAATTGTGGCTGAAAGTCAAGCACAATAAATTCAGGGAAAATAAAAGGCAAAGCAATGTATTTGTCTTTAATGACTGTGGGACTCAGAAATGAACCACCAAATGGCTCAAATTCAGACTGTTACACAATTAAACATACAAGTCTAATCACAGCTGATGGCATAATGTGGGAAGCATCTGTAGAAAGTGACAACAGTTCTATGTTTTTTCACACTTGTACTTCTTACTGCACATGCAACAGAAACTTACTATGATGTCTTGTCTTGTTTTAAAAGTGCTGATGTAATGGCTGTAGTGCTGGTCTTGCATTTGTTTCAGGACTGCCGTCATACATGCCACAAAACTACCCTGAAAGCAGAAGAGCAGAAAAAATAAAAACATGCAATTTTAAACCAAAACAAGGGCTGGAGTGACAAAACTTTATGGTAGTTTAGATCCTGACATGAAAACATGACATTTTTTTTTTTTTAAACCAGAAACATTTTTATTAAATTATTGACTATGGCATAAGCAATCATACATTTATATAAATGAAAACAAACCATACTGACAATTTTACTTGCAAATATTATATGTCACATAATACAGCCAGTCATTGTCAAACATTACAATGCTCATTCAAATCATGCCTTCTTTTAAACCTCATTTCCTGCTCTGCATGTACTGTTCCCACAATTCTCACTTTTCCTATGCAATTTGCTCCTACCTTTTTCTAAAGATCCCATTTCCAGTTGTTTTAAATCTGTTACTATATTTACTTGTAATACAGTTAGTTTAGACTTTGATTTCCATTTTCTAGTAATAGCACCATAATTAGTTTCAGCAAGGCCTTACTATGTCTAGACAATTCTCATTCTGTTATCACAGCTCAAGAAATCATTCCCATAGTTTACCAATTTGCTCATCTAATACTTCTGATAGACAAGTCTTCAGGGAATTTTTAAAGGCTGACAACCCGTTACACTCCCAGAAAATATGTTCCCAGTTACCCTTTTTCTTCTCCATCACACCTCCAACATTTGCTATCTACCCGAGGAAAAAGTCTTTGGAGTCTACTTGGGGCTATAAAAATACCTGTTTAACACTTCCAAGCTAAGATCCTAAATCTTTTGCTGCATATTTTGGAAACACAGAAAACATGACAGTCTTGAGCTTGTCAATAAGCATGAAATCCCTGGACAAAGAGACTTTTGCCCTTTCACACAAATTACCAACTTCTTTATAGTTAATCAAAAAAAAAAAAAAAAAAGTTTCCAACTAAGTGACCAAAAAATCAACACATTCGAGAATCATCGTCCCATGCAGGCTCTTTAAAGCATTTCAGTTAATAAACTTACAAGACGTTTTACACATTAACAACAGGTGGTGCTCCAAGATAGCAAAGGTGGCACAGTGGTAACTGCTCAAAGGAGCAGTGAGATTGTGTGCTGAGGCTTATTTATACAAAGTCGTGGGGGCGGGGGCTAATTCATGGGGGCGGGGCCTAATTCAAGAACATGCAAATACTAGGAGTGGGAAGCTGCTGTTTAAGTAACATTTCCTATTACATACACAGGAAAACAGGAATACTAAGTGAATTATGCAGTCCATCTATTTTCAAGCCCTGCACTTTTGGCTGTTTCATTCTGAAATGCATGCTAATATTCAAACAAGTTTTTAAACTCAAAAAGTACCAGTCTCTTCATTACCATTGGAAGTAAAATAAGAGCATGATACTGTCACAGCAGCCATTCTCCATAAGTCAATATTCAACATTAACCTTACATTTTCTAAAAACAATTTTGCTGTGTTAACTTTTCACTATCCTGTGGAAAAAGTGCCACCATTCCTGGCTGCCTACAGTTTCTGTTTATCTTTTTGTGACAAACATTTATTTTCTTTTTAAATACTCCACTGACATTTCCCCTGTTTCTGTTTCTGTGCAGTTCAAACATAACACTGCAATATTAATGCACCCATCACCCTCTTTTCCCCATTTCTTGGTCATGGGGTCAGGTTATCCATGATTTTTCTAAAAGTTTTGATAGTTACAACAATGCATGAATACATATACATGCTTGTTTTCATCTACTTACCTTTCTCCAAGTACATTCCTGAGCTTTCTGAGTAGAATATGCTTATTATAAGGGCTGCTAAAACATGGCAAATACTAACCAGAACAGTGTTCACTAGAGAAGGAGAGAGAGTACAGATTTATTACATTCCCTATTTCAGGTTTCTAGAAAGGATAATTATGTCAGCAACTTGTTATAACAGATGCCTGAGAAGCATCACTACTACAGTCGTAACCTTTAACTTTATAGGTGCTTAGGTATATACTAGGCTAATGATCACTAGGGCCTTTATAAACCTAGTCATGCAACCCAAAAGTACCTCACAAGTTATTGTGCTTTAGAGATTATTTAAGGGGTGAATGTTAGTTAGGGCATCATTTACCGACTACCTCAATTCGCTAAAAACATAGGTGTCATGCCACGGGTGAATTTCCAACTTCCCATCCACTGGTTCAGGTTGCACCTGAATACAGTTAGGGAAAGGAACTACTTTACATGAATGAGAAGTCTATTTAATAGTATGAGGATTCTCTGAGATACATATCTGTCCCTCCACCATGTCCTACTTAAGTAGCAAGCAAAGCTTAACTCCTTAGATCTAGTAGTTCTGGTGCTGTTCATTTTGTGAATATGCAAAAGGTCCATCAGATCCTAGATCTAAGGATGCCTTATATGACTGGCATAAATTGCCTTTCAGTAGTTTGTAAGAAACAGTGTATAGAGCTAAGGCTTTGCGGCAATGTGCATAGGACATTGTGTTTACACCCTGTATTCTTTTTGTGAGGAAGCTCTGTGGACAGTCCAGTTATTGCATGTGCCTGGTCATGTATATAAAGATGTGGGCATTATGCTCAATGAGGTTATAACACAAATTGCTATGGATTGTGCTGCTTTACATTCAGCAACAGGCAAGAATTCCAAGCACAATGCGAACAGTTGTTTACCTGCGATGAACTGTATTTTAGACAGGCACTTGTGCAAAATGGGAAATGGGTTGAGGATGGTTTGAAAAGAAATTTAAGTGTATAAGCTTTTAAAGTAAATGACACTTTGTTTATAACTTAACAGACTTATTGATACTGAATTTAATATTTTGAGAAATAGGTTTTCTTTTATACCTGCAAACCATGTAAATTTGGTTACATTAGTTTGTGATATCAAATTACATGTGTAAAGGTAAATCTAAAATATATTATGCATGACACACCTTCAGAAAATAAAGACAAAAATGGTAAAAAAGGTAAGTGTGCATACCCCTATGCTTAAATTCAATGTTAGGTGCATTTGAAAAAAAATGTGTATAGATTTTGGAAAGATTCTGGAAAAGAAACCTACTAAATGGTTTTAGAATTTATCGCAGAATACAAGTGCTTACAGTTGCTAAATAAAAATGGATGTTTTAGATGTATGAAGATAAGTATGGGGCATGAATAGGTATAAAAGAAGAATAATATAACATAACAGAAAACATTAAATGAATAATATATTATTTTAATTATATTTAGCCACAGGAAAAGGTCTTGTATCTGGCCAAGCTTCTAGAGCTTTGCACCCTTCCTCGTGACCAAAGAGGTATAAAGAAGAAGTCAGTCCACAGCATCTTTGGCTCATTCATGCTCAAGGAGCCTGAAATACAGTAGTTCCTAGGTTCCTAAGCTGTCTCCACAAAGACCCACACACTTTCAGAGAATCCCCCCATGATCTGCTCTACCCAGCCTATGCCAAGTTAATCCAGGAAGTTTTACTTTTTATAAGCTTACATAATAAAAATCATAATATAGTGGCAACTATGGCAGAGACAAAGTGAACTGGAAACCATCCAGACCTTGGAAGCCTAGAGTTTTAAAAGAGGATGAACTGAGAGAAAATCTATTGCTACAGTGACTCTACTCAAACATAAAATATTACACTAAGTTCATTGTACAACTGTGTCATATTCTGTGTTTTGATCACTGTCACAGCCATAACCTCTGGAAATATTCCCAAGACTCAACTTGTCTAGGGAGATGGTTGATTCCCTGGAATAGGCAGCAGATGTCCCTGTAGGAGAGCTCAAGTAAAGCCTGGCCTTCACCTGGAAAAGATGTTCAGTTTCTATTGTTTAAAAAGTGTTTGCAAAGGACAGTACAGTTGTATAAGTAAACTTAGCATAACACTAGATGTTCACAAGATCACTGCTGCAATAGCCTTAGCTATACTGGTTATATTCTGCCAAGGATACAACAGTCAACCAGCTTCCGATCACTTTCCACATGACCAAACAGCTCGAGCTGAGACAACTAAAAAGCCAGGTGTGGGCGTAAAGCCCTTTCGAGCTTCCATGCCAACAGACAACGGGAGGTGGATTCCTGAAAGGACAATGCTAGGAGTAAAAACATAAGTGTCCACACCCTGGAATACACAACACACCAAAAAAACGAGGAGGAAGAGAGTGAGTGGCTACTGTAGCAGTGATCATTCGAACATCTACTGTTATGGTACATTTACTTACACAACTGTACTACGCTGTTCATATGGATCACTGGTGCAAGTATCCTTAACTACATGGGCAGATTACCCAAGCTTACTCCATTTCCACCAGGTGGAAGTGGAAGGGTATAGGAGCCCCAGGAGAACAGTCCTAGCAAATTCTGATCTAGGCCTACAAGAAAGTCAAGCTAGTAATGACTTGTAAACATACATATAAAGGACCATGTTGCTGCATCTAAAATACTTCTATAACTAGCCCTTTCCAAAAAGCCATACAAATATCTAAGGCCCTGATACAGTGGGCTTTGAACCTGCCTGGAACAGTTTTGTTGTGGTGAGTGTAACAAAAGGCAATAGCCTGAGGCAACTATTTGGAAATAGTCTGTTTTAAAATAGGTTGTCCCTTCTTCTTACCGTCACAAGAAATGAAAAACTGACCCGAAGATCTAAAAGATTTAGTTCTTTCAAGATAGTACCAAAGTTGTCTGTGGACATTCAAGGTATAGCATATCCTTTCTCCCTCACATTTAACATTCAGGAAAGAAAACAGGGCATTGGGATAACTTGGCTTAAAATAAACTCAGATACCAATTTAGGCATAAAAGAAGGGTTAGTTCTCAAACAAACCCTATCACTGTGGAAAATGTGATAGGGTGACTCACCATAAGAGCTAACAGCTCATACTCTCTTTCCAGAGGTCAGAACAATCAGTAAGTTTTCCACATTAAGAACCTCAAGTCGACAAGACTAGTTGGTGTAAATGTCGCTAGTGTTTGCTTCTCTAACACAAAATTAAAATCCCAAGAAGGGTCCACTGATTTTCTTGGGAGTCCTCTTATGCAAAACCCCTTTCAAAAACATTTTGACAGGAGAATGTGTTGAGAGAGGAGGATCCAAGGGCAGATGTGCTGAAATGACCAATAAATGAACCTTGATGGAGGAGTAAGAAAAGCCATAACACAGTAACTGACACAAATATTGTAAACCCAGAGAAACAATAGTCCTGAATGGGTGTTGGTTATCTTGCTGTCACCGACTAAAAAGCCTTTTCCATTTGTTAATATATGATTTTCTAGTAGCAGGCTTTCTTACCTCCATTAGTATTTGTTGTACATCCTCAGTAAACAGGTGCCTGAAGGGTATTAAGGCTACCAAACTGGCAGTCAGTTGAAGTTGATTGGGTTTGGGGTGCATCAAACACCACTAATCTTGTGTGACTAGATCCATTCTATGAGGAAGCCTGTGGTAAATGTCTCTGACCATTTCCAAAAGAAGGGAGAAGCACTGGTGCCTGGGTCAAAAAAAGCATCCCACAATGATCTTGGAGGATTACTTCTCAATACTCAGATGTACTCCAGATATCAGTGGAAAAGCATACAGGAACATTTCTGTCCAAGGAAAGGAAAAGACATCAGTCTTCCTTTGCCATTCTTGCATGCAGTCCTGGGTAGAATCTTGCCAACTGATTGTTCAGAGAGGAAGCAAATATGTTTACTTGAAGAATTACCCTCAGATGGATCAATTCTTGGAAGACTGCTGATCTAGTTTCCATTCATGCGGGTTTGCCCTTGTTCCTGGTCAGCTTGTCTGCCACATAACTTTGCTTTGAAGGAATGCTGGATGCCTGCAGAGAGACTGTGCTTTGAGGCTATATCCCAAGCTAATGAAGCCAGTGTACAGAGTACAATGTGGTTTCCAGTTGCTTGTTGATGTGCCACGCGGTATTCTCTCTAACTTGAAGGGGTCCAAGGGGCCAAAGATGACGGAGATACCATTCCATCTTTGTCACGTGGCACCTCACCAGGAGTATCAAGAGAATCATATAGATGCTTTAAGACCCACAATCCTGAGGTATTTCCTCACAGTGACTGAAGTCAGAGTGGAAAACCTTAGAAACAGACGTAGAAATAAATCTATTTTGTCCTGTGGAAGAAAAGCTCTTTGAATAGGTTTAGTCCTTAGAATACTTTCTGCTACTTTATGAACAAAATATTCTGTATGGCTGCTGTTAACCTCTTTAAGGATCTGCATGCAAAACACAACTCTTCCCTTATTTCATGAATTCTTCCCCTGCTTCATCGTCATCATTATCCCTTTCCAGTCTGAATCACAGCTTTCTGTTTATGTCATGTATAAGAGAGCCTTAAATGTGTAGCTCTAAAACATTCCTTCAAATCAGGTAATCCTAAACCACCTTGTTCTATTGGAAGGATCAACTTATCCTACTTGACCTTTGCCCTTTTCCCCTCCCAGATAAAATCTGTCAGCTCTTTATTACTTCCACAATTCTTCTCTGGCTAATAAAAAATATGCCTGACCTGTATATTAAACTAAATGGACTAAACATTTTCAGTGCTTACATCTTGCTATGCATAAACAAGAGCTTACAATTTCTCAATTTTTCTATCATCTTTTGTTTAGTCTCTTCCCACATCTTTACCTGCCATAACAATCCTTTTTTACTCAGTCTGGTTAACACTCCAAGAACACAATATCGTATATTAAAAGGAGTCAAAAAAAGACTTTTGAATGTTCTCTTTGAAACTCAGCTTGTGTACAAGATCCCTCACACTAGTGAGAGATTCCAAACACTTTGAAAAAGACACTGCAAAGATAAGCAAGTAATCTAAATAGGGAAAAATGTGGACACCCTTTAGCCTGCAATGATCTATAAATGGAGCTAAGGCAGAGAACTGATAATGTGATCCAGATGCACAAAACCTTTAGAAACGTCTGATGTATGGATGAATAAGGATGTAATGATCAGCATCTTTTAAATCTATTGTTACTTGGAAACTTAAAGAATAAGTAACAGGTTGCGAAGTGACAGCAATCTGAACTTGAGCTCTATCACAAACAGGTTTAGGAAAGAAAGATTCAGACCTGGTCTCCAAGCATTTTCTTTCTATAGCACTAAAAATAACCTTGAATAGATACCTTTCCTAACTTGGGAATGAGGAACTGGTTCCATTACTCCCTGAGATGGCATGTGTTGAAGGAAAGTGGAAATAGAGGAGTCTGGTGTAATGGCTTAAGAATTATCCCCTCGAAAGAAGGGATTTCCTCCCATTGCCATCTACAAGACTGATGAATGATTATCAGAACCCATCTGTCTGAAACTATCTGATGCCAAAAAGAAAAGCGGATATTCAGACTTTCTGGAAGGGAATAGAAACTGCAAAGGTGGTTCAAGGCTTAAATAGTCATTCATATTTACTGAACTGTCCTTTGTTTTGGGGAATTTCTGAATTAATTTTGGAATCCCCCCTGCCATTTCTCCTTAAATGACTGTTTGCCCACATTTTGGTGAGACTATTTGTTTTGATGAAACTGAATGAAGGGTTAGAGAATCCCTTAAAAATTTGGAAAGGTAGGGCCCAACATTTTTAGGAGGTTCTTTGTATCAACTCGCATCTTAACACAAATTAAAATTTCTCTTCAAAGAGGGAATTTAAAATCTCCTTTTTCACATCATCTGGGAGGTTCTAAGAACAAAGCCAGGCACCACTCCTCAGAATAGTATCACAGCCCTGGAAGAACGATTAACTAAATACTCATCAATAATCTTACCCATCATTGTCAGAAAAAAAGTAGGATTGGAATTAACTAAACGTTTAGCAGCAGTAGGATTATCCAAAGCTTTTTCTGCCAGAACAGGTTTGGGATGAATGTTAAAAACTTGAAAGATTGAGATGTGCCTTTTTAGAGAAATCAGGCTATCAAGAAAACTGCAGGCAGTGACACACCCATCCTCCAAAGCTGACAGAACTAGAGGAATGGGTGAAGGTTCTGGAAATTCATTCTGTAACAGCTCATACTATTTTCTGAGGGACTGAGAAACCTGTGTTCTCCCACCAAAAACACTAGCACATTTTGGAAATCATCTCAAAGAAACCCACACAAGCAGAATCAGAAACTAAGCACTCATCTGTCTGAATCAAAAAGCTGAGGAGAAACCCCTGTATCAATCATTTAATTTTTCCTATTGAGATTCAGATTCTTGAATCTCTTCAGGAAAAGAGGCATCCTTCTTTCTTTCACCAGAAACCACCTTTTAAGAAGGATCAATAGGCTGAATTAAAAACCCTGAGCTAGACCCAGTAAACCACCCCATCTAAGGAAATTTTAGGAGTAGAAAAATTTTTGGTTTTCTGTTTCTTTTTGAGGATAAATGGAGCCAACAGTAACAGCAGCTTTCCCAGGGATGGGCACAACTTTCTGACCAAATTGGGAAGATTTTCCAATTCCCTCTCTCAGGACTGACAACAGTGGCTTTCTTTTTCCCACTGAGGGAACCCGATCAACCACAGAGGTCTTGGTTAAGTACCAGTCCATAGTGGCTGTAGGTGCTACACCAGAGGGATCTGGGGTAAAAGATAAGTGATCTAAATAACCAGCTTTGGCCACAGCAGAGTAATCCACCTGCAGCTGAGGCAAAATGTTAGTTTGCTGTGGTGGCAAAGGCTTTTTTTTTTTTTACTTTTTCTATTTGTGGCTGGAAGGAGGACTGACTATGGGACTGCTAAATTGTTTCATGGTCACCCCAAAAATGGTGCCTCTTTCCCAGGGAAAACAAGCAGCATAAGCCGGTAAAATTTCAAGTCTTTAAAAGTCAATTTTTCAGAAAAAAACAACAACATTAAGGTAGAACAATGTCAACTTGCTCAAAAGAGCACAAACGTGCAAGACCAATACAAACAATAAAATAAAATAAAATACACCACCAACGCTGAATTAATCGACACGCAGTAATGAAGGAACTGTTTATTTTATAAGACTAAGCGCTTTCACCCTGTAAGCTCAGGGCATCATCAGAATAACTACTCATAGTAAAAAACTTTGTTTATATAACAAGAAAGATACAACACACCCACAAATCCATTAATTAAATAATTGGTTAAATAACCAATATTACTAACTTAAAATACATTATAAATAAGTTAAAAACATTCTAAAAACATAATACAAAAAATACTCATCATCCCTACAGTGTTATAATAATAACAATGTTGGCAACTAGTAACATTTCTAAACAAAGGTCCTCGCAAAATAATTAATTACCCTTAATCAACTAATAAATACATATCAATAATCAGTATTTAATAAAATAAAATAAATACGGACAAATCTGTAATACTCAATTTCAAAACCGAACTTAGTGACACATTCTCATTAATACCTGGACGTGTCATGGCAGTAGTTCTTATTTGACATTCCAACTCCATTTTCTCCAATATAAATTTAAATCACCTCCCCTACCTTGGTCAAATACTTTGTCAATAATAAAGAAAAGAAATTTACTGAACACCGAACATTTCACAGAATGGTCATAAAATGCACTTTCTAGCGTGTTTTAAAACTCTTTTTTTTTTTTTTTGTAACAACTCAATCTAGCCAGTTGTGCGAGACTTGCTGCTTATGATGAAGAAATTCAAACCGGAGGTTCAGTGATGCTTATATGTTATTTGGCCAAGAACCATTACAACTTGTTCTATGTAGTCCGAAGACCAGCACAATCTTTATTGGGTTTCAAAGATAGTTTGAGAATGAATCTGCTTTCCTTTGCTAAAGAAGTTCATCATATAACTGCATTTCTGAGTTCTAATTTTTCTGAAGCCATTTTCTCAAAGTATACTGATGTTTTTGATGACAAGTTAGACAAACTTCTTGTTGTGTATTCCATGAAGCCAGATCTGGAGATCACTCCTGTAGTCAGATCAGCAAGAAGAGTCCCGATAGCTATGCAGGATAAAGTTAAAACTCAGATGGATAAAATGGTGCAACAAGGTGTGATTTATACAGTCACAGAACCAACTGAACGGGCATCATCTATGGCAGCAGCTCACAAAAAGGGCTCAAACTAAATTAGTATATGTAGTGACCCAAGAGATCTGAACAAAGCATTAAATAGATCATATCATCCAATGCGCACAGTCGAAGAGGTTGCAGCCTTAACACTGAATGCCACTGTTTTCTCTGCCTTGGATGCAGAGAGTTCATTTTAGCAACCGATGCTTGATCGCAAATCTTAATTTTTAACTACTTTTGGTACCCCGTTTGGCAGATGCAGATTCCTAAGAATGTCATTTGGAATAAATTCTGCAAGTGAAGTCGTTCAGCGTGCAATAGAGCAATTTTTTTCAGGTTATCCTTGTGTAATAATAGTAGATGATTTATTGGTTGGAGGCAATGGTGAAGCAGAGCATGACAGAAATCTCAAGAAAGTTCTAGATACAGCACTTGAAGTAAACTTGAAGCTCACTCACTACATTAATGTGGATTTCCGACAAAGCAATCTAGTGTACCACCTGAAGTGCAAACCTACTTTCCTTACAGAGATGAAATGTTGATGGAAGATGACACTATTTTCAAAGGTCCTAAAATTGCTGTTCCTGCTTCTTTACAACACGAATATATCCAGATTTTGCATCGTGTTCACCTAGATTCTGCATCCACTAAAGAAGTGTGTCAGAATTAGTATTTTGGCCTTCATTACCAAAATACATTGATGAAGTACTTTCACCTTGTTCAGAATGTACTACTACTAGACAGCATCAGCTAAGTCCAGTTCCTAACCTACCGTGGTCAACAGCTGCAGTTCATATCTGAGTGGAACAATCAACACTACTTAGTTTTGGTAGACTCTTATTTGAATTGGTTTGAGACTGATCTACTACCTACCTTAACATCCACGGCTGTTATTACTAAGTTGAGACATCATTTCTCAGTTCATGGTAGTCCACACAAACTTCTTTCTGACAATGGTACTCAATTTACTAGCAGGCTGTTTTGGAAATTTTGCAAAAGACTGGGACTTTGTACATGTCACTAGTAGTCCTGACTATCCTCAGTCAAATGATCTAGCTGAACGTGCAGTACAGAGTGCAAAGCAGTTACTTGAAAGGTCAAAGAGGTGTTTCTAAACTTAATCACAGAAAGATTCCTTCTGACAATATTCTTTGCTAACCTGCTCAAAGACTGCTTTCCAGACAAACTAGAACTATGCTACCCATTACTTCTAGTTTACTGAAGCCTAAACCTAAGAAGAGAAAACCATCAATGCTCAAATGGTTAAGAAGCATAATATTCAGGAATCTAGTTACAGCAGATAGTGCAGATTACTTCGTCCATTGAGGAAGAGATGGCACAAATGCAGACAACGAAAGGTTTTGATTGAATTGGACAAATTACAGACATTTGTGCAGAGCCAAGATCCTACTTGGTAGATTCAGCAGGTGTAGAATATAGGAGGGACCAGAAACATCATCTTACCGCATCAGAGCCATCCTCACCATCAGAGCATTGTTTCTATGATGCAAACTTCAAATCTAAGAGTGAAATCAGACACCATTTCCATACCAGAATGTGTTCAAAATTCTGATGATATTCCAGAAAATGTTCTAGACATTCCACAGGTCAAACATTTTGCAGAGACAGTTCCAGCTGCTAATTTTATTTCCCAGTTTTATGTCATATGATATGTGTGAGTGTCAAAGGCGAGTGGGAAACACGCAGCAACGTGGACTTGATTGCACACATATATATGTGTGTGTGTGTGTGTGTGTGTGTGTGTATGTGTGTGTGTGTACTTAGTATTGTACAATGCATTAACAAGAATTACCTGCGATTTCTGCATGCTAAATAAACTTAGTGTCATAATCCAACAAAATCCACACACAGAAACACAAAAACATTTGCGGAGGCTCTCAACAATAATCTGCTCAAGCAACAGAGACCTCCAAAGCAGAAACGCAAGCAACCTCCACCCCCCCCAACACAACCCAAATGACACACAGCCCACAGACTCAGTGTGCCACTCAACCACAGCCCAAAAGGCAAAACAATGTACCCAATTCACTAGTCATAGATGACTCTACAGTCAGGCACACTGCTGTCCCACTCACCAGGCTAAATAAGGAAAAGGTTACTGTCAGGTGCCAGGATCCACCACATAGCCCACACACTCGGGACACTCCACAACAAGTACAAACATGACTCTGTCATTGTCCATGTTGGTGTGAATGACCTGAGACGTACCTCCCTGGACTACATAAAAAATGACATGGAAGAGCTCTCCGATCTTGTAGCCAAGGCAGGTATGATCCTAGCTTTGAGTAGCATCCTGCCATCGCCCAGAATGATACTGCAGTACAAGGACAAAATGATTGACTTAAACAACTGGCTAAGCTTCTGGTGTCATTCTAAGGGGATCCAGTATCTGTCTGCCTGGGATGACATCGTCAACAGACCACGATGCTTTGCCAGAGATGGCCTGCACCTATCACCCCTTGTAATCTGGATACTGGCTAAGGTTCTTGCTGCCCCTATAGTGCCGTTTTAGGCAAGGTTCAAATGACAAATTCACCACCGTAACAGGAAAACAAAAACTGAGGGTAATGCTACTCAATGCTAGAAGTCTAAATCTCAAAATGCACTCCCTCAAGGCACTCCTTAAAATGGAGAAAATCGATATCTGTGCAGTGACTGAGACCTGGTTCAAGGCTCCAGAGAGCACCCCTGCATTACCAGGCTATAACTCATACCACACTTTTTGGCCATCTAACCTGGACTGGAACACCAAAAGCAGAGGTGTGTCCATATTCATTAAGGATATCCACACCTCCAGGCTAGTTGCTCAGCATAATGCATCCGAGGTTATACAAGTGCAACTAACTCTGGGCAAAAGTGCAATCCAAATTGTAGCTTGCTACAGATCCCCACCATGCCCCAGGATTCCCACTCCTCTTTTCTTGATATACTGGAAAATATTAGGGTTCAACGAAACACCCTAATGATGGGCGATTTCAACTACCCCACCATTAACTGGGAAAACTACTCATGTACCAACTCCTTCATTCAACGCTTTCTGGAATTCATAAATTCCAATGCCCTGGATCAACTTATCCACACCCCCACCAGGGGCAACAATAACCTAGACCTAGTCATTACCAACATGAGTGGCCAGTGTTCCACACCTGAAGTCAACTCCTCGTTGGTCAGATCCAACCATAAGCTAATCACCCTAGATATCCAAATCCCACCCCCACCCTCCATTAAGGAAACCATGGTAAAAAAATTATCCAAAGCCAACTTCATGCTTCTTAAGACAGAAATGACTAACTTCATGACACCCATGCAGATGGACAATACAGTTACGACTGCTGAACCCTACACAAATGCACTCTATAAGCACATACACGAGTGCATGGATCGTGCTATCCCAAACAGAACCAAGACGCTAACCTCCAAAAAAAGGAAGCCAATTTGATGGTCCCATGCCAAAAACAAACTCTACAACAGAAGGAAGAAACTGTTGTAAAAGAGAGTAAAATCCCACGAGTAGAGGAGCTCCCTGGTCAGCCTCAGTAAGAAGCTGAGATCCCTTACAAGATCCTCCAAAGTTAGATATGAAAACAAAATTGCCACTGATTCTAGGATCAATCGCAATGCATTCTATAGCTATGTCAAGAATCTCAATGGCAACACCCAGATCTGCTCTGAGTTGCAGCACAATGGCAAGAAAATTACAGAACCAACTGATATTGCTAACATCCTGGCAGATAGGTTCAGTGCTAACTTTACCCCCCCCCCCACCCCTTAAAGGGTCCATATCTATACAGAAAGAATGTATAGTCCCTGTAATCACAACTACACAGGTAAAAGATGCACTCTATAAAGCCAAAAACACAGCATCCATGGGACTGGACAACATCCCAGGCTGTGTTTTACAAGAACTTCAGAAAGAACTGGCTCCCCACCTAAGGACCTTGTTCAATCACAGCCTCACGTCAGGTTTTGTGCCCACTGAATGGCGCACAGCAACAGTTATCAGACTCCACAAAGGGAGAGCCACCACTGATCCCGGGAACTATTGCCCTATTAGCCTGACGAGGCTAGTCTGTAAGGCCATGGAACATATCATCATGGAACTCAAACAAAGACATTGGTAACCTTCAAACTCTGGACCCCACCCAGTTCGGTTTTGTGAAAGACAGACCATGCCTCCTGAACCTGATCGACTTCTTTGAGGCAGTCACCAACAACAAAGACAAGGGTAAGGTGGTTCACACAGCCTGTCTTGACTTCACCAAGGCTTTCGACACCATCCCCCATTCTGGAATTATAGCTAAACTCACTAAACTAGGTATAAATCCCTATATCACAAGATGGGTTGCCAACTGGCTCACTGACAGAACCCACACTGTAAAAGCTGCAGACTTCAAATCTGACTTCAAACCAGTGCCGAGTGGAGTATCACAGGGTTCAGTCCTAGGTCCTCTCTACATCTCTGAAGTACAGGCTAACACAGAAGGCCTTCGGCTAACAAAGTTCGCAGATGACTGCAAACTAGGAGCCATAGTTGAGTGCCAAAATGATGTGGACATCCTACAGAAGGGCCTCACTGAGACAGATGCCTGGTGTCAGAGCCATGGCCTCAAGCTTATTGCCAAAAAGTGCTTTCTCATCCCCTTTGGTAAAAACTCTGTACCCATGAACTACCACATAGGCGGCAGTCTACTTAACGCCGAATCTGTGATAAGAGACCCTGGGACCCAAGTGGACAGTAGTCTCTCCTTTGATAATCACATCACCACAGTAGTCAGGAAATCCTTCTACATGGCACACCTCATGACAAAAGAGTTCTGATCCAGGAAAAAAGAGGTCATTGTTCCCCTCTACTCAACACTCATTAGACCTATTATAGATTACAACGCCCCTTTTGGAATGTACGTCACAAAACATCTGCAGCAGCTGTAAAGGCCACAGAAGTAACACAAAGAGGAATACTGGCCTCAAACAGATGCCCTACACTGACCGTCTCAAAAAACTCCAGCTTTACTCTATAGCATATCGCCTACTCCGAGGTGATCTCTGCCTAACATATAAAGCTATGTCAAACCCAGAGCTGTTGGACACGCTACACCTAAAGAAATCCCAATCCCTCCGAAATACATGCTCTAGGGACCTAAAATTTGTCACCACAATAAACGGGACATGGTGGAGGGATAGATTTCTGTCTGAGAGACTTCCCATATTCTGGAACAAGCTACCCATCTATGTCAATCAAAGTTCCTTATTAGCACTCTTCAAGAAAAAGCTTGATGAGTGGATGGGAAATAGGAAACGCACTCCAGGGATCACTTCTGTGGCTCTGCTCGACAGTGGCACAGGAAAATAACTTTCTTGGGTGGCATAAGCCAGAGAACCTTGTTGGCTAGGCTTACTTAGAACCTTGGGCCGATAGCCTAGTACCTACTTATGAGCCTATAAGATTTAATTCTCAAAGAGGGAGGATGTAGATCAGACTGGAAGTGAAGTGTGCTCCATCTTCAAGAAGCATGTCAAGACTGTACATGCACATATAAATTCTAGACACGTGCACCCCCTAGTGTCCATTTGTAACATCAGCCACAGTGAGAGCATGCATGATCGCAGCTAAGTTTGTATATAAATCACTTAAGTTAAAGTCAGTAAACCTTTATATTGATGTGTCTGTATAGAATAAAGCTACTTGACAGAACTCACAAAGACTCTTGTACTGTGTCCAAAGTAGGAGAGCAACACAGTTGTTACTGGCACATGATTTGATACAGTTACAGTATGTATATTAAAGTTTTCAATTAAATGCAAATGTTCATGTGAAATGTAATTTCTGTCTAGTGCAGTTACTGTAATTTGGGAATATGTAAATTCTCTGTGTTCCTACTACTGCATTTTTGCCTTCCATACCAAATATTTTCATAAAGTCTTCACAGAACTATCCACCTTTGTTATATTTCTCCTTCCAGGTCCCAAGGATATAGTCTCATTGTTGCAAATCAAATCCCAGTCCTCACCTATAAGTAATACTCCCTGCTGAAAGCTGATTATTTCTCCTATAATTTTCTTAAGGTCCATAACAGCATTTTTAGGTAGAATACAAATGTATAACAGCACAATTCTCCTACCTTGCCAGTAGTCCCTTACTACCACAAATCTACCATTATCGTTGTTTCCTCTTCAATCACTATTGGAGCTCTTCTAGCAATTAGTATAAGCACTCCCCTTTTTCCTTTGTCCCTGATACTTTGCTGAATACACTTTCTGAAATCCCTTCTTCATCAAACTCACATGCTCCTTTCTTTCCAAGTTTGTCTCTTGTAATATTGCTATTTGCACTCTGCATTTCTTAATATAATTCAATACACTTTCCTTCTTGTCTATACACGTGAAGCCATTAACATTCCATAATAATATAGTGTAATTGTTATGATAAAAAGTTATTCCCATCTACTATACGACAGCTTTTTTAAATGTCTATTTCCAGCTTTTGTGTTACATGCACCCACTAATGTTTAACAGGTTGATCTTTTATACAATTGTTTCTTGTCATTTCCATTTAAGCTTGTGTCACATTTTACAAGACTTTTTGTTTTAAAGAAAACCCCCACAAAAAAAACTATTAACTTAAAACACACAAAACTATGTACATCTTCAAATAATGCAGTTTAATTCCTCCCAACAAGAAAAACTCTCCCAAACTGACAACTGCACACACATGTATAACCTAACCTCAAATTAAGGTTATCCATGCTAAAACGTATGTTACAGCCCGTGTCCTACTTGCACTAATTGCCTGTTCTCTTATTTTTACTTCCTTCACAGATGTGGAAAGAACTCTGCTTGTCTGATTTCAGGAAACACTGACTTTTAACCTTAAAAAAGTGTAATTTTTTTATGGCATACCAGTCAGCTCGTCTCCATGGAAACCTAACAGTAAAATGTACTCCTGCCCTCAGCTGTAGACTTCTCAAACTGAACATTTATTTGTTAAAGGAAAACTTTTCATTACATTCAGTGCTCTCTTATTTACTACCTTACACAAACAATGCATTAGATTATGCTTAGGGCTGTAATCTGGACATTCACCTATGCAAAAGAAAGAGAAAACACATCAATTCTACCTACATTATATAACTTTTACAACCCACCTCCAGCCTTTTTTCTTTTTTTGCTTTGTAATGCCTACATTTCTTAAAACTAAAACTATTTCTGTATTATTTTGAGTATTATGCTGGATGTACTGTATTTGTATAACTTGATGTTGGAGCTTTTCTCCCCGGGCCTCTGCTGAAAATGGACCTGGTCCAGTCGGAATTTCCCGGTTAACAAATGTAAAATAAAATAAAATAAAGAAAGAAAGAAAGAAAAAAGGGTAGATGCTTACTTTAGTATCTATCACGTACAATTTATATGAAGAAATGTTTTGTACTAATACTGTTAACAAAATTGTTTTACTTGCATTATTTTACATTTCTTCTTATTGTCCTTCCAAACATTAATGACATGAAACGTCTCAACCTCTGCAAGAAATCTGGACAAAGCCCAAAATAATGGGAGACAAAGGGCCAAAAACAGTAACAGATTTTAAATAAACTTAGAAGGTGATTAGGATGATAGAATTTGTTAGCATGTATTTTCTGAAAGATGTTTAGTCTGAAAGTCAAACAAATGTAATTTTTAGTGACTTTAATCCTCGGTGATGTGCCAGAAAACCACAAATTTTACAAGGAACAGACCAAAAATATGAAGGAAAAATTTGACAGCTGATAGGTACTAGTGGGGTACATGCTTTTCAGTCCCCCTACAAGTTTAACAAAGTAAACAAAAGTCTAATCTTTGCACTTTTTCTTGCAAAGCTGTGTTTCACAAATGTGAGTGAAGCTTTATAACCTTGTATTTATTAACTAATTTTAGTGCCACTGGTCTTCCTGTTCATTTCCATATTCCAATCTAAGACTGCAGTTTCAATGAAAGTAAAAACTGATTCTTCTCGTCAACTCGTGCTTTTTTCTGTCTCGCAAGCACTTTCCTTTTGAACACAGAAAAAGTTTTAATTGGCAAAGTCTCTGTAGGAGCTTTATTATCAGAAGAATGAGAAGCAGAGTCCTCCTCCTGTTTGTTGGTTCACTTTTTCTTGGACAAACTTTTCTATTTCTTCCTTTAGCCTTTTCTGCATCAAAAATGACTTTGGTCCTCCAGGAAAAAAATATTATGAAGATAGTTGGATACAAGACGGTTTGAATGTCACACCTGCCTCTCAACATTCCCTGACTGCTGGGATAAACTGGCTGCTCTTCTGTCTTGTATAGAGTGAATAATCATTTCCACAAACACTTAACTGTCTCCAATTTTTAATACTTAGCCCTTTCGCCACATTTTGGCAAGATTGATTCCTTCTGCTGGGATGACTGCATCTTTACTAATACAGATCTTGACTGCTTTCTCTTGGCCAGGTTTGGAGCATACACACAATGTGCTCTTTATATCCTGCTGTGGAAAATCAGTCCAGGTCCTTATTTCTGCTTTCAGAAAATTAATACAGTCTATTCATCCCAGCTTCTCTGGTACAGCAGAATATCACAAGATTTCCCTGCGTGCTTTGTCCGCTAATTCTAGCATTTTTTTAAACTGCCCTTCTTGAGCAGTCTTGTACTCTGCCAAGCCTTTTCTTCATTTCAACCTCTGATTTTTGTAGTTTTATCAGCTTATCTTTACAGCTGCTAAAATCTTATTGCATTTTTCCAGACTTTTGTTATTTGAGTTGATAAAGTCCATCAATGTTTATTTTATTCAGGTCTGAGCAGATTTAACTTATTTTTTCATCTAAACTACTGGAAGCCATGTCTTGCACCAAAGCTGAAGCTTGAACTGCTTTTTGCTTAAAAGCTGTAGGATTCTTCCCAGTCCTTTTCTTGTTGATTTTCTTCTGGGGTCTCTAAATTTCTTCTTTGCTAGCCTCCAGACACTGTACTTAGTAGCTAGTAAAAAGAAGTCATGTACCTACCATAACATTCCATGTTAGTTGTCCTTCATCTCGTTTTTCCTTCTTGCTGTTTGGGTTTGGAGCCAATCCTCGGCTCCGACTCGGCCTACTTCTATAGCTCAAGAGCTATTTACTGGCTCGTGGCTAACCCTTATCCCAGAATGCCCAGCGTCAACTACCCAGATCTCATTTGTGATGGCGCGCACTGGACATATAAAGTAACCAGTAACCTAAAACTGATTTTCCAAAATAACACAGAGTGAACTGTCATAAAATTACCTGGCATGTGAACCAAGAAAAAGAAAATCAGCCAGTGAAACCATAGTGAACTCCTCTCAATTCTCCAGGAAGGGGGAAGGAAGGGGGGGGGACGCAAGAAGGAAGGAGAGATAACTAACATGGAGCATTATGGTAGGTACATAACTTCTTTATGTTAAGTTGTCCCATCTCGCCTTCGTTCTTGCTGTTTGGGACAGCGTCCATAGCACCTAAAGATCTCGGGTGGCTCACTGGAACAGACTCTTCAGAACAGTCGAACCAAAGGAAGCCCTGCTCCGGGAGACCACATCCACTTTGTAATGAGAGATAAAGGTATGAGGGTTTGCCCAAGTGGCAGCTGCACAAATGGAGTCTATGAGCAATTTAGACTGAAAGGCTACAGATGTGGCTAATGCTCTAGCAGAATGACCTTTCGGTTTTGCTGGTAGATGTTTATGCCTTAACTGATAAAGGCAATGGTGTCAGATAACCATTTGGATAAGGTCACCTTAGAAACTGGAAGGCCTTGCTTATTGTGAGCATAGGAGAGAAATAATTGGTCTGATTTTCTTAGCTCTTTGGTCCTATGAAGGTAAAAATGTAATTGTCTGTGCACATCCAGTTGAAGACCATATTCTGCCTTGTTGCTATAATTGGGAAAGAAGACAGGGAGATCGATGGATTGATTTAAATTGTTTTCTGAACAGACTTTTGGTATGAAGGATGGGTTGGTTCTCAGAGAAACTCTATCTTTTTGAAACACCATATATGGAGGAAGAACACAGAGTGCTTGGAGTTCTGAAACACATCTAGCTGAGGTAATAGCAACCAGAAAGAGTGTTTTCCAAGAAAGAAATTTTAAGGGACATGAAGCTGCTGGTTCAAAGGGAGGCAGAATCAAAGAAGTCAAAACTAAACTGAGATCCCAAGGAGGAGGTGGATCCCTCACTGGGGGTCTAAGAAGAGATGTTTCTCTCATGAAGGCCTTGCAGAGCTTATGAGACATTATGCTATAATTAAGAATTCCAATATGAAAATTAGATATGACTGCCAGTTGTACCTTGATGGTAGCAGCAGCCACACCTGACTGAAAAAGCTCTGCTAGAAATTCTAGAATTTGATGGACTGGGCTGAAAAGGGGTCTAAGTTTCTAGATTCTGCACAGTAAGAAAATCTTTTCCATTTGCTAGCATATGTCTTTCTCGTAGTTGACTTATGGGAGGATACAATAATATTGCAAACTGCTGGAGAGATACTTGGAAGCCTGGCTAAGGTAGGAAGTGGAGAAACCAAGCTGTGAGCTTGAGAGTCTGAAGGGATTGGTGTAACCCAACTGACTGATGAATCAACAGATCTGGCAATGGGTCCAGAACCCAAGGCTGGTCTAGAAGGTGGAGGTGCAGGAAAATAAACCATATCTGTCGAGGCCAATAGGGGGCAATGAGGATCATTTTGTAACCCAACGATTTTGCTTTCTGTACAAGTCTTGGAATTAGGGAAAAAAGGAGAAATGCATAAAGGATTCCCTGAGGCCAATCGTGGACTAGAGCATCCTTGGGAGTTTGACCTAGAAGAGGAATCAGGGAGAAGTAGCTGCTGCATTTGTTGATGAGGGGGTGGCAAATAAATCGCAGCAAGGCTGGCCCCATTTGAGGAAGATAAGGTCCTCAACTTCCTGATTCACAGACCACTCGTGAGGCATGAGGATAGCCCTGCTGAGCCTGTCCACTATTACGTTGGATTTCCCAGGGATGTGTGTTGCTGTCAGAAAACTTTGAGAGGAAATCACCCATTGCCAGGGCTTCTCGACACAAGGGGTAGGACCTGGTCCCACCCTGCTTGTTGATGTACCACACAACTGACATGTTGTCTGTTTGGATCGCAATAGTCCCGGAAGGAAGCGAGTCTTGAAGAGCTTGCAACGCTAGGAGCACCGCTCTCATCTCTAGGAAACTGATATGCAGATGGTACTCATGAGGTTGCCACATGCCTTGGACTGTCCTGCCTAGATAATGCCTCCCCACCCTATCAGGGAGGCTTCTGTGATCACTGTGGCTACTGGAGGGGGTTGAATGAAAGGTCTGACCTGAGTCACCAGTGGGGAGAACATCCACCAAGACAGGTGTCTTTTGCATGTTTCTGTAATCAGGATCATGTGAGACATGAGTAGTTCCTGGAAGGACCACTGCGTGAAGAGAAGCCACTGAAGGACTCTCATGTGGTAAAGTGCTAATGGTACAAGAAGAATGGCAGCTGTCATGGAGCCTAGAACTTGCAGGACATGTCTTACCAGGACCTTTCTGTTCTGCATTAGAAATGACACTTGTTGACGAATAGAGAAAACTCTTCCCTGAGGTAACCTTGCAAACATCTGTTTTGTGTTTAATTCTGCTCCTACATATGAAACAGATTGACAGGGCAACAAGGCAGATTTTTCGAAATTTACTGTAATGCCTAGTTGGGTGCAGGTTGATATTGTATAATCCCGTGCCTCTAAGAGTTGATGCCTGGTGGTAGCAGTTAGGAGCCAGTCGTCTAGATAGGGAAACACGGACTACTGCCATACATTTGGTGAACACCTTGGGAGCTGTGGTGAGACCAAAGGGCAGAACTCTGAACTGATAATGACTGGCCCCTACCCGAAAGAGAAGAAATCTCCTGGAGCGTCTGTCCATATTGATATGGTAGTATGCATCCTAAAGATCTATGGAGCACATCCAGTTGCCCTGACCCAGAAAGGGGAGAATGGACTGCAGTGTTACCATCCGGAACCTTTCTTTTTGTACAGATGTGTTCTATCTGCTGAGATCCAGTATTGGTCTCCAGTCCCCTGTCTTTTTTGGTACTAAAAAAATCTTAAGTTCTGGATCCTAGTTAGTCTGTGGGGACTTCCTGAATGTTTTTTTTTTTTTCTAGCAGTTTTGAAACTTGAATAACTGCTTGATCCCTTAGATTGGGTGGGACATCTGGGATGGACTTTTTTGACTTTAGCGGGGGGTTGATGAAAGGGGATTTTGCAACCTCCGGATATGATAGATAGTACCCACTTGTCTCTTGTTATATTCTGTCAGGCTTTTGGGTACAGGGAAAGTCTTGCCCCGACTGCCTCCAGAGGTGATCAGTTGGGCAACCCGTTAGGGATGCTGGAAGGGTTTGGCAGAGAAAGTTTGTCTGTCACCCTGATTTTGCGGTCCCCCTCTGCCAGGAGGGTGGTGTCTGCCATTGTTGTTGCTTCCCCCTCTGCCCCTGGGGGAAAATCACCACTTGTGTCAGACAAGGGTCCCTGGGACTTCCAAAACCACATCTTTCCACCCTTCTGACCTTTGGGATAAGGTCTGTTAGGAGTGGAAAAACAGACTCCCATGGCAGAGAGAGTCTTGCCTTCCTGCTCGCACCTAGTAAGCGTGTCTTTCACCTGAGGCACAAAAAGCGAGGAGCCATCAAAGGGAGTATTTGTGAAGGACGCCCGAAAGGGTTCCGCAAATCGACACAGCCGCACCCAAGCATGTCTCCTGACAGCCACTCCTGTACCAGCGGCTCTGCTCGCTCCATCTGCTGCATAGGAAATCAGCCTCATGGAGGAGTTGACTATAGAATTAAGAGTCACAAGCTGGGAAGCTATTTTGGCTGATGCTCCCTCAGCTGTAGGATCTTGTAGGGTATCTCCAATTTTAGGAGATCCCTTTGAAATCATGTAAAATGAGAGAGATAATTCAGGGACCTCATTGAGAAGGTCACTGAGGAAAACATTCGCTTCCCATATCTGTCCATCGTTCAAGACTCTGGTGTATGGACAGATGAAAAAGTTTCTGCTAACTCTTTCTTGGTGGCTGCTGCTACCACCATGGCATCAACTGGCACACCTTTAGAGAGAAATTGTTTGCCCTGGGGGGCTGTTATGAACTTATTTGGTCTCCTCGGAGTAGGTCCCACAGAATCCGGAGCTGACCAAGCCTTTCAAGCCACTAACAGACATGAGTGGATCAAAAGGGGGAGGCAACCAGGAGGTGGAGGGTCGGGAACCGAATGCCTCCAGGTATACAGACTTGTCCTTGGTAGGGGCTAGGGAAGACCAGCCACCCCTTTGCCTAAGCATTTCAAGGATGTCCGAAAAGGAAACATCTTCAGAGGGGGACCTGGGGGACTCTTCCAATTCATCCAGGTCTGTATCTGAGGTGAGAGACTCAGGGGAGTCTAGATGCTTCCTCTTACACGTCTTCTTCCGAGGAGGCTCCTCTGAGGGATCAGGGGAGGCCTCGGAAGAAGAGGGGTCACCCAATGAGGTGTCCAGGGGCATATGTTCCCTACGCTTCTAGGCAGGAGGAGGATGAGCAGAGGTTGGCACAGGCACCACAAGAGAAGGAGCTGATGGGACTGATAGTAGGGCTGCTTTAGGGGACAGCCCACTCCGCATGACCTCGAAGGCATCACGATCCCACGGCAAAGAAAGCTCCGGTTCCAAAGAGATGGGAGTCCTTCTCTGCGTTGAGGGCGACCAGCTCCGAGGCAGATGTGGGAGCCGAGCTCACCTGCACCGAAGCTCCGAGAGGGAGAGCGGGGTCGGAGAAGGGGCCGATGCCATTTCCTCCCTCCCTAGATCCCTCGACGGAGAGAACAATTGAGGTGATCGGAGCAGATGTCGGAACCGAAGAGGAGGTGATCGGTGCAGTCAGTTCTACTATCAGTGTGTCCATGGTCTCCGGCTCTGAACTAAGTGTAGTTGGAGGAGGAATGGAGATGGAGGCGGATGGAGCCGCAACCTGCTGAGGTGGGCTGGAAAGTAATTTCGCAAGGGCCTGTGATTTAAGCAACCTGCTGACTACTCTCTCCACGTCTTGATCTGATGACCTGGAGGCTCAAGAGGAGTGGGATGAAGAACGATGACTGATTTCACTTCCTAATAAGAGTGACTGTGGCACCGAGCGGATCGGCTCCAATAAAGGAGACCTTGCATGCTTGTGGCTCCGAGATGGCAGTTGGAGCAGAAGGAGGAGATGACTTGTCGATGCTAGTTGGCACCGACAAACTTGGTGGTTCTTCAAGCCCAGGAGTCAGTTCCGAGGATGGAGCCGATGGCTTGACAGACTTAGAAGATTTCACTGGCTGAGAACCTTTAGCTGGGGAATCCTGTGGTTTCAATAATCCTCAAAGGATTAATTTGTTTTTGCGCTCCTGCAGGACCCTTGGACTAAACGTATGACAGATAGAGCAGGAGTCCTGCAGGTGCACAGCCCCTAAACAATAAACACAGCTAGTGTGCCCATCTGTCAGAGACATTTTCTGACAGCATGAGTCACACTTTTTGAAGCTAGAAACTTTGGCCTCTTTAGACAGGTTACACTACTATACTAAAAAACAGTTTTTTTTTTTTTTTTTTTTTTTTACAGTTAAGGAACAGAAAGGAGAACCTCTAATTTAAACGGCTGTCCTAAGGGGGGGGACCTCTGTCATTTAAACGAGTTCAGGGGAAACAGAAGGCCTGCGAGATATGGAGCTCCGGCCAACAAAGCTACAACACACACAAGAAAGGTGATAAGGGATAAAGAACTATATCCAGACAAAAACTTGACAAAATTATTTAAGAATAAACAATTAAAATCATAACAAAAAACTATACTAAGCCTGAGATGCTAACAAAGCAACCTCGCAGCTGAAGCGGCAAATGAGATCTGGGTAGCTGATGCTGGGCATTCTGGGATAAGGCTTAGCCTCGAGCCAGTAAATAGCTCTCGAGCTATAGAAGTAGGCTGAGTCGGAGCCAAGGATCGGCTCCAAACCCAAACAGCAAGAACGAAAGCGAGATGGGACAATTTAACATCTTAATTTACTACATCTGGCAGAGTTACTAGCCCTTATCCCCCAGTTTCATTTTTTTTCACACTGGAAGAGCTGAAATAAATCTGCTGATATGTGTGCAGCCATCATCTTGGATGTCCTTTAAGAAGTTAGTCTTTGGCAAATTTGTAGAACTGATACTGAATAACAAATTACCACTTGTGGATGGGGAAAAAAAAAGACATTCCACAGGCTGGTATGTCAAAATCATATTGTATGACATCTCATCCTTGCAGGAGAAGAGGACTACTTTCTTGGTTATATAGATGAAATTGCATTCTCTAATCTGTTTTGGAAGGAACAGGTTTAACATGTTACAAACTACTAGGCAGCATGCCTCTCAAACTCTTAGTGCAAGAAATCTAGACAAGGGGGGGGGGGGGGACATAATTTAAATATTGCACTTATAAACTTAGAAGGTTGCTAGAGTAATGGGGTTTCTTTTAATATACATTTTCCGAAGGACTTGTTTTAATAGCAGTTTCATACATACTACTCCATTTAAAATTGTAAAAGTACATGTTTTAATGAGTAATGAATTTGGGTCATGCGATAGTTATGTAATTTTATATAAGACACGGGGATAGAGCACTCTGTTTTTATACACTTGATAAAGAATTAGCAAAAGCTATGAAAGCTTGTGTTTGTTAAATTATTCAACATGTATCCTCATTTGGATATGGAAGCTTTTATTTTCTGTTGTTGCTTTTGTCTGATACAAGGGTTGGCTTCTTGAGCTGCTATCAGATTTCCAATGTTTATGGTTAGAGAGAATACATAAGTAAAGAGTGAAGCTAAAAAAAAAACAAAAAAAAAAAATCACACACTATAATCTTAATTTTTTTTTTTTGCAAAATCACTTGAAGCTTTAACATGAGGGATGTAACTGCAAAGAAAATCAACTGTAAAACAAAGATGACTATACACACAGTACTTTCTCACTAGCCTCCGTTTGGTATGAGTCTTATAAAGCTGAAATCTTTCTCCTGCCTGTTCAACCAAAGGCTTGAAACCAGAACGTGTGTTCAAAGAAAGTTGAGGGCCTATTGAAACAAGATAGCAAAGGGTTGCATCCTTTAAGTCAAGTTTGTCCATGGCCTTGTACTCCCTTGTCTAACAGCAGACTGGACAAGTGTTTGAATTTTTTTTTCTGGAGCTGCTTTTCTCCCCTACTTCATTTTACCAGCTGTCCCCAGTGTCCATTTGATGGGTCTGCCACTCAAAACCACCCCAATCTATTCCTGACTTCATGGTCAGGGCCAAAGAGAAACTTAAGGACAGAATTGCTGTTGTCTTGCATCTGTTTTTTTTTCCCCACATTTTATGACCTATCCCAGTTGCCCCCCTCCCTGTCAGTTATGTGGTTGTGTTTTGAGAAGGCATGCAATGGAACATGTGAAATTTTCGCTTGCCTCCAAAGTTGTTCAGCTATATTTCTACCTTAATCCCTCCTTTGGACTAAACCCACTCAGCACTATTCCCAAGCTTCACCAGAAACGTCCCTCCCTCCCCAGGATGGGCATGCTCCATCCCTTCCCTGCTAGTGCCTCAAACACACTACCTATAAATCAAACTGGGATCACTAGACCATAGTGAGGGCATTATCTATCTATACTACAGCACTGGCTTAAGTGGTTGAGTTTTTGGAACCTTAGTCATCTACATGCTCTGGTCCACTGGATATTTTTCCCCAGCATCTTTCATTTGATCTACAATATCCTTTAAATTATACTCTTCATACTGCACTTCTGCCTGCAGCTTTTCAGGTCTTTCTTCAAGTTGGTGTACCAGGTTTTCTCACACCTTCTTTGTGTTCTTTTCCATCTCCCACTATTTATTTTACATCTTTCTTCTTAAAGAGCTGAAATGGCCCACCCATCTTTCCCACTTTTGCTGTATTCACACATCACTACCTTCTTCCTCTCTTTTCCCTCTGTCACTTGCCCTGCTTTCTGAGTCACCTATATCTCTCAATCTCAACTTGTGCTCCTTCAGAGTCCAGAGATATTTTTGATCCTAACAGGAAGCAGACTCTGAAAAATGCGTGACATAACTTAAATTTCAAGTTCAGTACCCTGGAGCCTTCAAAAAAGCAGGACTTGCTCCAGTTCTGTCTAGTCCACAAAAAGTAATCCTGATCAATAAATATTCTTTTCCCAACTATCAGTAACACTCTCCCTTTCTTCCATAATTCACTCAATTGCCTTTCTTTAAGATGGTATACTTGCACTTTTACTAGTAAGAGTTTTGGGACTCTAAGCGAGTTTCTGCCAGCACAGGCACCCTGTGCACTCTGTTGAGCAGTTTCTTCTTGGGATAGCCCCATACACTTTAATTGCAATGCAACAAAACCTTTAACAGTTCTTGTCCTCTACTCCATTCTTACACAAACGAAATCCTCAGGTTTTTGAGTATGTCGATTTTTCAATTCCATCATCTTACTCAGTTCTTGTGTTGCCTCCATCTATGCCAGATGGATAGTATGCTTGCTTTACACTTTTTTCACTCACTCAGTATCATCCTATTGAGCCTAAAAAGCACTTTCCATCAATGCAAGTCTTTTGTCAGTCTTTTTTTTTTAATGTACTCTGTTAACAAGCTATTTTCATTTTCACAATTTCTTTGTGTACTCTGTCTAGTTTCTCATTCATTTTAGAAATTTTACTGGTCTCAAGTAAGTCTCCCTTCCTTCTTCACAAGTGTTTCTTTACAGTGTGCTGCTGATTATGGGCAGAAAGACGGTGAATGGTTTCCCCTCCTCCAAGCTTATCTTCTTTTTTACTTCCTTTGGTCAGTCAGAGAGTACTTCTAACACATTCTCAAACACCTCAACTTGTCTTCCAGCATAGAATACAATTGTTATATATTTTAGCTTTATGGGCACAAAGCTACATCTCTTCAGCTCAGCACCATACTGGAGATCTGGTATCTGAGCCACTTTTTTTTTTCATTTCTCCAAACATTTTTATTAAATTTTCACATATGACAAAGGCAATCATACATTTATATAAATGAAAAACATACAAAATACCACCACTTTAGTTGCAAACAGTTTACATTACAGACACTATTGAAACAACTGTAGCTACAAATAGTATACATCACTTATAAACCATCCAGTCATTGTCAGTTAAGCATCATATGCCTCGTTCAAATTTTGCCTCAAACCTCATTCCTGCTCTGCATATATTGCTTCTACAGTTTCTGTTTTTTCCCTATGTAGTCTGCTCCTTCCCTTTTCTAAAGATCCCAATTCCAGTTGTTTTATCTCTGTTACTATATTCACTACATCTAATAAAGTTGGTCTAGACTTTAATTTCCATTTTCTAGTAATGTTTTTTTGGCAGCCACCATAATTAGACTCAGGAAGGCTTTACTATGTCTAGGCAGTTCCGGTTCTGTAGCATAACTCAAAAAAATCATCTCCCCAGTCAGTTCAAACTTCTCACCCAGCATCTCTGACACAACAGTCTGCAGGGAGTCCCTAAAGTCTACCAGCTCATTACACTCCCAAAAAATATGTTCCCAGCTACCTCTATCTTGCCCATCACGCCTCCAACATTTGCTATCCACCTGAGAAAAAATTCTTTGGAGTCTACTTGGGGTATAAAAATATATATGTAAACACTTCCAGGCAAAGACCATAAATCTTCTAGACTTTGTTGCATATTTGGGTGATATACATACACCCCCATTGTCTCTTTGTGAATTGCTTATTCAGTCTCTCTTCCCAATCCTCCTTAAGCTCCTCTGATTGATTATAATTATCATGCAATATTTTACATGCTTTACTAATTATTCCTTTTTAATGGCAGCTTCTGTTCTAGAATCAAACTCTAAAAGTGTTGGTCTTTCATTTAGGAGCCCCCTATTTCTTTCTATTTGCCTATACTCTGAAATCAAGTCCCTGATAGGGAAGACATTCCCTTATCTACAGTCCATTTAAATGATTGGCCTCTTCCCATTCTATTACATTTCCCTTTCTAGTTATTTGCTCCCAATACCTTGGTTCCTTTGCCAGTTTTCTCCAATAACTTCCAGCCCCCTCTTGCCTATTATTTGCATCCCTGACCACAGTCATCCCTATCGGCAAAATCTCTTTCCCCATTCTCATGCACGTTTAGTTCTTAGAATACTTCTTGCTATTTTATGAAAATAATACATTGCATGATTTTGGTTGTTCTCCAGAAGAGACTGTATCCAAAATCCCAATCTTTCCTTATTTCTTGAGCTTTCTTCCTGTGCCAGCATCATTCCTTTCCACTTTGAATTATAGCTTTCTGTTTGTGCTATGTATAAGAGCCTTAACTGTGTTGCTCTAAAATACCCCCTCAAATTAGGTAATCCTAGTCCACCTTGTTCTATTGGTGGAATCAACTTATCCCAATTGCCCCTTGCTGTCTTCCCTTCCCAGATAAAATCCTTCAATTATTCTTTTAACTGCCATCCACAACTTCTCCTTCAGTTGATAAAAGTATGCCTGACCTGTGTACAAGACTAAAGGGGCTAAAAATATTTTAATGGCTTGCATCTTGGTATTCACATCCATGTAACAAACTTCCAATCTCTCAGTTTTTGTATTACCTTCCGTCTTCCCACATATCCTTAGCTGTCACCACAGAGTCATTTCTAATCCATATGCCTAAATACTTCATTTTATCATGTCCCCATAAATATGGACATTGCTGGACCAATTTATGTGGGTACATAATTTACAGCTACTGCCTTTGTTTTAGCTTCATTAATTGTGTACCCTGAGAAAAATCTGAAACTGTCAAGTTCCACAACACTGTAATGTCCCTTTCTGGTTTTGTCATGTCACCTGCAAATAGAACCAACTTTTCCTGACTACCATACCAATTATATCCTTGAATTTCTGAGTCCCTTATTTTCTTTGCCAATGGTTCTAAATATAATGCAAACAAACGGGAATGCGGACAACCCTGCCTGGTTCTTCTACTCAAGCAGAAATTATCAGAGAGGACCCGATCCACTTCAATTTGTGCCTCCGATCCTTCACACGTTCTTCTAATCAACCTCATAATTATATCAGGGAAAGTAAATGCTTCCACTGAACTTCTCATAAAGTCCCAGTCTACTCTGTCAAATGCTTTCTCTGCATCAAGACCCACCAATAAAATTGGTACTTTCTTCCATCCTGCTTCCCCTCTGGATCAATGTTTTGTTAATATTGATAAATGTTTGCCTCCCCTCCACAAAACCACAGTGATCCTTATCTATCAATTTTGATATCATTTTTGCCATTCTTAGCCGTTACAGACACTTTATAATCATGGCTTAGTATTGAAATAGGCTTGTATGAAGCGGGATCTGATGGATCTTTACCCTATTTAGGTATTACTGTTACCACAGCCTTCTTCCAGGATTCTGGTACTTCTCCTCTTACAATACTGTTACACAAAGCCTTCCAGATTGTTATCAGTTTTTCCTTCCAAACTTCCACAGGAATATAGTCTATTCATGGGGGGCTTCATTGTAGATTGGTTATGCATAGCCATTTTTATCTCATCCCTTCTTATCCTATTAGTAATTGAGCCTCATCTACCTCTAGCTTTGGTATATTTAATTCTTCCATAAATATTACCATTTGTACCATTTCTTGATTTCCATATTTCTCTGCTTTAAACAAATTTTCATAACATTTCTGAAATATTTCTAATACTTCTACAAGGTCTCTTATTTTCCTTCTTATAGATTCCCTAAGCTTGGTGACTACTCTTTCCACTTTCTGTTGCCTGACCTGTTCTGCTAAAACCTTTTGTGCTCTAGAATTACTATCAAAAAACAGTTGCATAACAGCAATCTTTCTAAACTTGCTCATATTATTGAGGTAATCCCTTATTTTCTGTTTAGCATTCTGCAGTTGCTCTTCTTCCTGTTCTGAGAGATGCTCCCTATTTTGCAATACTTTATTTGTCAATCCCTCTAAATTCTTGCTAATGTTAAACAATATCTCCTTTTCTTTTATTTTCAACATAGTTTTAAACTCCATTTTAATTTTATCCCACTCCTTAGCTACGCTTTCAGAAGATAATCTTATTTTTCTCTAGTAGCTCCTGAATTAATTCCACAATCCATTCCTTAAATTCCTCTCTTTTCAACCGATAGGTGGGAAAGCGCCAGTGTCTCATTTTTATTTCATTACCTTGCATTTTTATTTTAGTTATTATTGGTGCATGATCTGAAGTAGTTACTGGGTGACTTTCAAGACCTTTAATTAAATGCACATGTTCCTGTGAGATATAAAATCTATCTAGCTTGGCCCAGTTTTTGTATCTCGGTGAGTTATATATATATTCACTCAAAACTCCTAGTACTGAATTAACATGCTCCATGCCAAACATTTTCATAAGTTTCTTAAAAAATCTCCCTCCTTTGTTATATTTTCCCTTCTAGGCCCCCCAGACACATCTTCACTGCTGCAAACCAAATTTACGTCTCCATCTATAAGTAATATTCCTTGCTGAATGCAGATTATTTCTCCCAGAATTTTCTTAAGCTCCATTATAGCAGTTTTAGGGGAGGATGTAAATGCATGCCAGTGCAATACTCTTCCCTAGCCAGTAGCCCCCTCAGTACTATGCATCTTCCATTATCATCTTTTTTCCTCCCTCTTCTATCACTATTGGAGCTCCTTTTGCAATTAATACAAGTACTCCTCTTTTCCTTTACCCCAGATATTCTGCTGAATAACCATCCTGAAAACCTTTCTTTATCAAATTCTCATGTTCAGTTTTTTCCAGGTGTTTCCTGTAGCATAGCTATTTGCACTCTACATTTCTGATATAGTTCACTACTCTTTCTTTTTTTATCTGTAAGATCATTCAGATTGAAAGACATTACAGAAAGCATAATTTTCTTATACAGTTATTATTACCACCTTTATGTTACAAAGACATGCATCTGGACTGTTTCTCCCCAGGCCTCCGCTGAAAATTGGCCTCGTTCCAAGCCGGACTTTCCCAGTTAAATGTTAAAAAAATAAATAATTGCTCTTTTGCTAAACGTTTACTTCCAACTTTTATGTTACATATATATACTTTTTGAAAGTCCTCATACAGAACAAACAACCCCCCCCACCAAAAAAATACACAACTAAAACCTATGAACACAAAACTATATACATGTTCAATTATTGAAGTTTTGGCTTCCTAATAGGAACAATAAAGTTCTAAGTTGATAGCTACACAAACAGGCTAAAGTTAACCAAAATGAAAGGTTAACCATGCTAAGACACATGCCACTCCCTTGCGCTATTAGTAAGTGGTATTTGATTTTGTATATCTTTATAACTCTCCCAGTTCAGAAAAAACTTGAAGGCTTTCATCAATCATTTTCTCCAAGCCATTTCTCTTTATCAAATTGTCTTCTAGTGACATGCAAACCAGAAATAACTGCTAAGGGTACCTTAACAGAAAAAAAGCCATACAATATTCTTTTTCATTTACATGCTTTGTAATAAACTTGTTACTGGATAACACCTAGGATTTTTACCCAGCATTTCCCTATGCAAGCATGGGAAAAAGCACACCGATTTTTTCCTTTGTCATACTCTCTTACAGACCCTTCCACTCTCCTTCCCATCTCCTCCCCTCCTCTTTTTTTCATTGCAGTGCCTACATTTCTCAAAACCGAACAAAGAAAAAGAAAGAAGGTTGAACAAGAAAAAAAAGCATCTGTTTATATTAGTGTCTCCATTGCATTTAAAAAAACAGAGAACTTTACTTCAAGCCTAACTGGTTTTGTATTATCTTTAAACCTATCACACCTGGGAAAACTACTAACTGTTTTCAGGGAACATCATCTCCTAGTTAATTTCTCTGTTCGTTTTTCTTCTTTTCCCTCAGCCAGTCCCTTTCCACCAGACTGTCTGCAGTTTATCAGTCTGTGTCCATGGAGGCATGAAGACCAGCTGCAGAAATGCTACTTAGTGTACATGCTTGCAAGTGCTAGAAAAAAAGCCTTATAATAGTCAACATTATTTTTCATTTACTTACTCTGTCTTAAAACAAAGGTCCTTAATCAGTGATTTCCCCATGCAAGAATGAAAAAAAAAAGCACATTAATTTGAACTCTGTCATGCCCCCCCCCCAACCAGGATCCATTTTCCTATCATTACATTGCCTATGTTTCTCAAAACTGCACAAGAAAAAAAAGTGGGGAGAAAAATAAATACACCTGTTTACAATTCACATTACATCCAAAAATAGCATGCAAAGAAAACCATGCAACACAGACACAGTAGTATTTAGAAAAGAAAGTGTTTTCTTTACTTAGTTTACTCCTCTCTTTTCCCCTCCCCAAAACATTTTTCTGAACATTAATGACATGAAGTAGGGGATATACTTTAGAGTCCCCCACTCAGCAAACAAATTGTGAAGAAGTCCAATATTTCCAGATTTTCTTGTGCTATCATATTTCACAATATAGTCATTACATTGTAATCCCACATAAAGTTACTGAGTTTATTACCATTCTTCTCCATCACCCAAATCTGCTTCATTTCCAACATGCTCTCAGTTCTTCCAGTCAGTTCTCACACTACTTCTTCTCTCTAACATTTTCTGTTGAAATACTGGAAAAGGTTTCACAGGTGGACTCTCTCTGTGATCTTCATTACCAGAGGAACAAGAAGCCAAATCTGTTTCACAACTCAGTTTTTGTTGAGCAAACTTTATTTCCTCCTTAGCATGCACTTTATCAAAAAATGACTTCCTCCCTCCAGGGAAGAATACCTTGAAGACAGCTGGATACAGCAGTTTGAATCTCGCATCTGTGTCTCGACATTCTCTGAACAGATGAATGAATTTACATCCCTTTTGCCTGGTGTACATTCAGTAATCATTCTCCACAAACATTCTGCTGTCTCCTACTTAGTATTTTGTCCTTCTGCCACAGTTTTGAGAAAATCAACTCGTTCTGCTGGTAGGATTGCATCCTTAGTATTAAAGATCTAGGCTGCTTTCTTATAGCTAGATTTGGAGCATACACATGATGTACCCATTCAACTAAGTCCCGCTGTAGAATACAAGTTCAGGTGCTTATTTGTGCTTTCATAAATTTAATACAATCTTTTCCTTCCAGCTTCTCTGGTATAGATGAAAATCTCAAGTTTTCCCTATGTGCTCTGTTCTCTAATTTTCATAGGTTCATAGATTAGTACTAAGCTAACTGCTCTTGCGAGACATTTTAAGCTTAGCCAATTACCCCTTGTGAGACTTGAGCCTTGCACCTTGTGTTTGTAAGGCAAACACCTTAACCATTAGGCCACCCTCCCAACCCCATTTTTTGAAACATCTCTTCCTGAGCAGTCTCATATTCAGCCAGCCTTTCTTCATTTCAACCTCTGATTTTTGGAGCTTCACCTTGTGTTTGTAAGGCAAACACCTTAACCATTAGGCCACCCTCCCAACCCCATTTTTTGAAACATCTCTTCCTGAGCAGTCTCATATTCAGCCAGCCTTTCTTCATTTCAACCTCTGATTTTTGGAGCTTCACCATCTCATCTGAATACCTGTTAAAAGCTTCTTAAATTTGTTCTAGCCTTTTACTGTTTGTGTTGATAAACTATCAGTGTGTTGTTTATTTTAACTAGGTCTGTATGCAGTTGTCTTATAACATCCTGTAGGTTAATGGAAATAATGTCTGAAGGTTGCATTACTTTTTGCTGAACAGCTGCAGAACTCTCCCTATTCAAGGTTTCTTCCTCACTTTTTGTAGCTGATTTTTTCCAGGTCTTCTATATTTCTTTATTGTTGGCAACTAGGCAGTGTACTTACTAACCAGTTACTGAAATTCACCCATAAACACAAGTCTACTGGCCTTCTCTGCTGAGTTTCTGTTTTCACTCTGGGAAAGCTATAAAACAAGCTGTTACTCAGTGTGCAGCCATCTTGGAATTCCTCTCTGAAACACTTTTTAAGCTCAGGTCACCTAAGCCACAGTCAGGTTTTCATTCCTCAAAGCCACCAGGCTTGGCTACTGTAAGTCTGTCCCCATATATTTCTCATGGGGATGCAGACTGCCTGCCTTGGGCCATGCTCATGGTGTAAGAGAGTCTTCATCTAGTTAATTATTAAATGGATAAATTAATTATCTTACAGAACTGGGGAATGGACATACGTAATGGGCAGAGTAGTCCTTACATGACATTAAAATTTGTGATTTACTTACATGCTTCATCTTTGTTGCAATAGGAGGACTAGTAGCTTGATTTGGTTAATCGAAGTCTCTGCTACATATACACCAAAAAACTCCACCTACTTACGATATGAATGGACTGCCTGCTCATCCCAATCACTGTCCTGTTGATTCTCCGCAGCAGCCGCTCCATAATCATCTGGATATGCATACTGGTCGGACCCTAGAGTACAGACAGCATGAAAATGTCAGATGCTGAGTCTTGTGGTTAAAAAAAAAAAACAGCTGACAAACATAGCAAATTAGTACCATTAGTTGGTAAAAGCAAAAGTAAATAACTCCCAGTAAAAAAAAATATCTATCAAATCCCACTAAAAATGGCTAGAAATGAAAACATGATACTTAACTGTTCTGACACAGATGTCTTATCAGATCGTGGTTAGTGAGTGCAGGAAATGTACACTGTGGTACAGCACAATGTAACAAAATCAAAACTTGTAGACTGCTATATACTGGTTTTAAAACTTTATAAAGATAAAGGTGTGTTGTGGTTATGTGCTAAAAATACCTTTCCACCTTTTGATAGGAACTGTTACTTTCATGTCTCTAGAATTACAATATTTTCTTAAATGCGTACTGGTCATGTTAATTTTTTAACTATCCACCATGATACATCATAGAGAAACAGCTGAGCTGCATTCTTCACACTGGTGAATGTTTGCAGCCTCAAATTGTAGGGGAAAAGCCTTTTAAAGGTAGAGCTAAATCTACCATCCTGTCACCAAGGGCAAAATGTAAAGTCTAACCTTGGTGACATTAGCAAAGGGAAAACCAGATCTACACCAAGAGACTTTAATGGGCATACCAACACGTATGTGCAAAGTTGCGTCCATTAAAGTCTATGGATGCATGGGATATACTAGGTTTATATGGGCCATAGTTTAATAAAAGGAGAATGACAGAAGTGCACTGAAGCACTTAACCCATTAGATGTCATGATGCAAGCACAAATATAACAAAAACACTTTAATCTGTAGCGAATAATCGATATAGTGAATGTCGCACACCAAGGATAAGAAATATTAGAATAGATGTAAACATTGCTGTTTGACTTGTACATCAGTTGCTATCACCAAAATAACACAAGGATTTACGGCAAGTTATCCAGTCCTCTAAATGAATGAAGCATGTAAAGTTTATTAACCTAAAGTGGTATAAATTGCTGTAATTCACTGAAATCAGCTTAGAAGGGCAGACCCTAGGACACAGGCAATAAACAGAAATGACAGCCTGACGTATATACACCGGGGGAGGGGTAATGTTATACACAGGCACTTATTAACTAAAGGTCACAACAGCTTCAGCAGTATCAACATATTTATTTAACATTTGTTGACCGGGAAAGTCTGACTAGAACATAGCCTACTTTCAGCAAAGACCCGGGGAGAAACGTTCCAGATGCATGTCTTTGGAATGTGAGAGGAAACTGGAGTATCCAGAGGAAACCAAAGCATATGCAGGGAGGATATGCAGACTCTGCACAGAAGGCACCCTAGCTGACAATCGAACTGCAGAACCTCTTGCTGGGAGGCAACAACATTAATCGCTGCTCCACTGCGCCGCCCAAACTTATATACTTCACTTTACAAAATAAACAACTTTCTGACACTTTAAAATAATTCACTAAACATGAGATCTTGAAATCAACTGATACTATTTAAAATGCGTTTAATTTATTTATTTATAATTGGTTAACTGGGTTACAGTACAAATTCCCATGGATTTTTATCAGGTTCAGCCCAGAAAATTAACAGATCCTTAAATAAAATACTACTTTTGAACTTCAGTTTAGAATCACAAATAGAGCAATAGAACTAATTACAGTAGGGAAACCACCCCACAATTTGTCTCATGCACAATTCCCAAGTCTTCACTTTTTGAATTTTCTTCCGGATTCATAGCCGACGAATGTCCATCTTATATCTAAACCAATCAAGAACTATCTGCTACTAAGAATAACACCAAAACTTTGGAACAATAATCCATGGGAGAAAATATTACCTCTTATTGAGACATTAAACTTGAACTCAGACTCTTCAAAATTGTTAGAAAAAAAAGAAAAAAAAATATTCTCTTATTTTGTATGACACTATTCTGATTGGATAATTCTACAATTAATCTTCAAGCCAATTGTAAATATTGTATATAGTTAGTAATCTTGTTTCATTCATTAAACTATGTATTAACCTATATGATAAATCTTTTTTTAAAAATCAAAAATCATTTGAGTAAAAAAAAAAGAACGATCTGTGCATTTTTATGGGAGAAACAGACTCATAAAACCACAGTGAGTCTTCCGATAATGCAATCATAAATTGGTATATACCTATCAGATCTTGTAAAAGTCAAAGCTGCAGGTACAAACTGACAGAGCACTTTCAAAGCAGTTTCTTTACTTTGACCATTATTTTTGAGGACCGGTCTTTTCTTTAACTTGATACACCAGGTAGTGGAGGAACATAGGGCATTACTTTTCTACTTTCTTTCTTGGTGGACTACAGTGGAGATGTACTGTCCTACACAGAATCTATTAATTTTAGTTAGACTGTATTATGTAATGTTTCTAATACTAACAAATTAATACCCACAGTGGTACATTCAAGACACTAGAATTATTTGCAATTTTAAGCATAAACTCCTCAAACATTTTCTATAAAGCAAGAAAAATGAATTATCAACAGAAAATCTTTACGACAGAAGTCAAACTCTGTCACACCTGTAAAAAAATGAATTTGTCATCATGTATTTATTTTATAGCTACTAGCTGACTGCATATTACTTTCAGACGATCTGTAAAACAATGATACCATCATTTTGTATTAGGTGACTGATGACCAAATGTAATACAGAAAAAGTCTGCTTGCAGTTGGCCTTTGGGGTAAAATGTAAGATTATCAAGTAAACTAGCTGGAATTACTACCTGCTGGCTTAACATCAAGACTTGTGTGGGGTCATTTACTGCACTGTTATAACTTGTTGATACTTGTGAACCTCTGCTCTCTCTGAAAAAAACAAAAAAAACAAAAAAAATCTTGCTTTTTTCCCACTTTTCTGAGGTTTAAAAAAGTTCAGTTAGAGGCTTGCTGTTCTTGAACTGTTTTGTAAGTTTCTTGGAGGCCATTTTTTGCTTGGGCTAAAGGGAAGTCTCTCTGTTGATCAGTGGCAGTGAAAAACACTGAGCAGCCTGCCTGCCCCTGTGGGAGTGGTTACTGACTTGAAACTGTAGTTTTATTGGCCATTTTGGGTCAATTCCAAACTCCTTCATCTTCCTCTCTTAAAACCTGGTTGCCTTGTGGTTTTGGCGTCTTTTCAGGCTTGTTGGCTGTTGGTGAAGCACCCACCAAGAGGAGAAAATGCTGAGAGAAGAAAGGAGCCACTTTTGAGATTTTAAGTATTTTTCCTCTGTTTATTTGCTAAGTTTTTCTGCATAGCCGCCTATTTTGATCATTTTCTGGCTTGTTAAACTTGATTTCTGCATTAGTAACTGTATTTAGAGCACAACCTAGAGCTGTTTACTGAATTTTCTGTTTGCACTTATTTTTAAAATAGTTTTTTTCTCAAAACTTGCATTTTATCTGTCTTTGGCCTAGCACTCGTGTGGGGTCATTTACTGCACTGTTACAACTTGTTGATACTTGTAAACCTCTGCTATGTCTGAAAAAAACAAAAACAATCTTGCTTTTTTCCCACTTTTCTGAGATTTAAAAAAGTTCAGTTACAGGCTTGATGTTCTTGAACTGTTTGTAAGTTTCTTGGAGGCCATTTTTTGCTTGGGCTAAAGGGAAGTCTCTCTGTTGATCAGTGGCAGTGAAAAACATTGAGCAGCCTGCCTACCCCTGTGGGAGTGGTTACTGACTTGAAACTGTAGTTTTATTGGCCATTTTGGGTCAATTCCAAACTCCTTCATCTTCCTCTCTTAAAACCCTCTTTTGCGCGGTTTTGTGCATAGCGCAACAGCGGGCAGTGCCGCCTAATTGGGTTTAAACTATTCCTGGCTCCACAAAGTCTGCTCTTCACTTTTTCCCTTAGAACTGCTCTATCTCTTAATTTAAATTTAAACACCATATTCTCATTCTAAGGCCCTTCACTGGTCCAATTAAGTAATCCTACAAATTAGCACTATTAAACCATAAGCACTACTTAGTCTTATACTCTCTACGATTACCCTGTCCTCTATTGGTCCGTCTTAAATTCAGTTTCCCTATATTACTCTAGCATGTCCAAAGGTCAGTCAATGGTTTCCTCTCCAGTCCAGCTGGTGAATCTGGGAATTTTGAGGCAATGTTACAACTGTCTCATGTACACGGACAACCCTCTCCTCCTCCAAACAGGTTCAAATATATGTGAGAGATGCTCTCTCATCTCAAAACTGGTGTAACCAGTCAGGAGGAGAAGGTAACCTCACACAACACAATTCCAGTATCACATAGTCCCACCACATCAGTGAACCAAACACATAAATACACAAAAACATACTCGGAGGCTATAAATAAAAATCTACCTAAGCAACAGAGACCTCCAAAGCAGACATCCAAGCAAACGCCACCTCAAAACAAAACACGCACAACACATAGCCCACAAAGTCAGTGTGCCAAGCAGCCACAGCCCTTAAGGCTGAATAACACACCTGATACTCTTGTAATAGGTGACTCTATTGTCAGACACACTGACGTCCCACTCACCAGGCTGAATAAAGAGAAGGTCACGGTGAGCTGCCTGTCGGGTGCTAGGTTCCGCCACATAACGCAAGCACTCAGGTCACTCCAAAGAAAATACAAATATGACTCAGTCATTGTACATGCTGGTGTGAATTACCTGAGACGTACCTCCCTGGACTACATGAAAAGAGACATAGAGGAGCTCTCTGATCATGTAGCCCAGGCTGGTATGACCCTGACCTTGAGCAGCATCTTACCCTCACCTAGAATGATGCCACAGTACAAAGACAAAATGGTCGATTTTAACAATTGGCTAACATTTTGGTGTCATTCAAAGGGGATCCAGTGTCTGTCAGCCTGGGATGACATGCTCGACAAGCCACGTTGCTTAGGGACGGCTTGCACCTGTCACCAATGGGCTTTCGGATATTGGCAAAGGCTCTTGCCACCCCCATAGTGCCTTTTTTAGGCAAGGCTCAAAAGTCAAACCCACCCCCATAGACAGCACAAGGAACAAGAAACTAAGGGTAATGCTGCTTAACGCCAGAAGTCTTAATCTCAAGATGCACGCACTCAAAGCTCTCCTCAGTATGGAGAACATCGATATCTGTGCAGTGACAGAAACCTGGTTCAAGGCTCCAGAGAGCACCCCAGCACTACCAGGCTATACCTCATATCATGCTTTTCGGCCCCAAAACCCGGACCAAACCACAAAAGGAGGGGGAGTTTCCATATTTATCAAGGATATCCACACCTCCAGGTTAGTGGCATTGCACGAAGTATCGGAGACCATCCATGTGCAACTAACAGTGGGCAAGACTGCTTTTCAGTTTATAGCATCCTACAGACCACCCTCTCAAAGTCAGGAATCCCATTCGGCTTTCCTGAAAACATTGGAGAACATGAAGATCTCTCCGAACACCATTATATTGGGCGACTTCAACTACCCAAACATTGACTGGGAGCACTACTCAAGCCCCAGCACCTTAGCCCAAAGGTTCCTGGAAATTATAAACTCAAATGCTATGGAACAACTAGTCACCACTCCCACAAGAGGGGACAACATACTAGACCTGATCATTACCAACATGGGGACTCTATGCTCCACACCAGAAGTATATCCCTCATTGGTAAGATCAGACCATAAATTAATTTCACTGGATGTCCACATCCCGACCCTAACCCCCAGCCCAGAAAACCACAGTGAAAAACTTCTCAAAAGCAAACTTCTCACTTCTCAAAACCAAAGTGGACTCCTTCAAGGCCCCAAGGCCAGTGGAAACTACGGCCCAAACTGCAAAATCATATATAAACGCATTCTACGGACATCTCCAGGAATGCATGGATCACACTATCCCAAACAAAACCAAGACCCAATCATCCAAAGGCAGGCGTAAAGTCTGGTGGACCCCCTACCATAAATAAACTGTACAACAGAAGGAGGAAGCTACTACATGATAGAGCAAAATCCCTAATAGGGAAGGCATCTCTGATCAGTACTAGCAAAAAATTACGATCCCTCATAAAATCCTCCAAGGCCACCTTCGAGAGAAAAATTGCACAGGACACCAAAGACAATCATAAGGCTTTTTTCAGTTATGTTAGGAACCAGGGATGCAACTCCCAGACTTGTTCTGAGTTGTTTCTAAATGACAAAAAATACACTGAACCCACAGACATCGCCAATATCCTGGCAGACAGGTTCAGTGCAAACTTCTCCCCCCCAAAAGAGCAAGTATCCATCCCGGCAGAGGGCTGCCTCCCAAACATCTCTGATGCTCAGGTGAAGGCTGCCCTCTCCAAAGCAAAAAAACACTGCTTCCATGGGACCAGATGGTGTCCCAGGTTGCGTCCTACATGAACTCCAAGAGGAACTAATCCCTCAAATAAAACAGCTATACAATCTCAGCCTCACTACAGGATATGTGCCCACAGAATGGCGTACAGCAACAGTGGTCCCACTCCACAAAGGTGGAGCCTCTACGGACCCTGGAAACTATCGCCCCATAAGCCTGACTAGCTTAGTCTGCAAGGTTATGGAGAGGATCATCATGGAGCTCATAAACAAAGACATTGGGGATCTACAGATACTAGATCCTACCCAGTTCGGCTTTGTCAAGGGCAGATCCTGCCTTTTGAACCTGGTTGACTTCTTCAAAACAATCACCAAAGCCATAGATGAAGGGAAGGTAGTCCACACAGCCTATCTGAACCTTGCAAAGGAATTTGACACAATACCCCACTCGGGCATCATAGATAAGCTATCCAGCTTAAATATAAACCCCTATGTCACAAGATGGGTCACAAACTGGCTCAAAGACAGAACCCACAGAGTGAGAGTTGCTGGAGCCATGTCAGACTCGAAACCGGTCACAAGTGGCGTCCCACAGGGTTCTGTCCTGGGACCACTCTTGTTCAGTATATACTTTTCCGAGGTACAGGCAAACGTGGGAGGACTATGGCTCACCAAGTTCGCAGACGACTGCAAACTGGGTGCCATAATCAACTCTCCAGCTGACACAAACATCCTTCAAAAAGGTCTTACAGAGACAGACAACTGGTGCCAGCACCATGGTTTAAAGCTAAATGCCAAAAAATGTATAGTCATACCCTTTGGCAAAAACAATGTGCCCACAAATTACCACATAGGCGGAAACCCATTAAGTACAGAGAAAGTTGTTAGGGACCTGGGAACCCAAGTTGATAGCAATCTCTCTTTTGAAAACCACATTGCCAAAGTGGTTAGAAAGACCTTCTACATAGCCCACCTCATCACGAAGGGTTTCACATCTAGATCAAGAGAGGTAATCGTGCCCCTTTATTCATCCCTCATCAGGCCCATCATAGAATACAATGCCCCTTTTGGGATGTACCTTACCCGACACATGCAGCGATTAGAAAGACCCCAAAAGTATCTCACCAAGAGGATCAAGGGTCACAAACAGATGCCATATGCTGCTCGGTTAAAAAAACTCCAGCTCTACTCAGTTGCATACCGCCTACTTCGAGGCGATCTGCGCCTGACATACAAAGCTATGTCAAATCCAGAATTAATGGACTTGCTCCACCTCAGTAAATCTAAATCCCTTAGAGCCACACGCTCGAGGGACTTGAACCTCAGCACAGAAATAAATAGAACTTGCTGGAGGGACAGGTTCATAACCCAGAGGCTCCCTTTGCCCTGGAATAGAATTCCAGTTCATGTGAGGCAGAGCACCTCACTGAATCTCTTCAAGAAGAATCTCGATAGGTGGATGGGGGATCATAGGTTTGTCCCAGGGATTACTCCCGTGTCACTATTAGACAGAGGCATAGCAAACTAAACCTTAAAAAGGGCACAGTATACTCAAATCAAGGGGTGGCGTAAGCCATACAGAATCGGGCTAGGCTTATAATTGCCCCAGGGCAGATAGCCTAGTATGAACCTATGAACTACAGTCATGATTTTCTCTCACTATTCATCCAGCTACGGCACTTATCTAATGTCAGACTCATCAATGAATATAAAGACCCCTTTGGTATGCATAAATTGAAGTGTACTACTCAACTAGAAAGGCAACAAAGATGATATACCAAGTTAAAACTTTTGACTATCCAGAAGGATTAACACACATCTCATACTCCGTAGCCTAGAGGCTGCTCCGAGGTGACCTGTGTCTTGCTTTTTGAGCCAAGAAAGACAAGACTCTGACCTACTTGACCTTCTCTTTCTTTGCAACAACAGTGGCTCTATACACTGGCTCTATACACTATCACCCAAGGGACCTAAATGTACAAGAAAAATAAGACTCACTTGTTGAGACAGGTTCCTAACTCAATGTATTCCCAGCCTAGTAAATAAGCTACCAGTAGAGGTCAAACAAAGTACTACTTTGATTACCTTTAAGGCTAAACTTGATGACTGGGTCGGTACAGACACATTTAAATCAGTACTGCCATGTCAGCCCTGCTCAATTTGGGAGGCAAGCACGTAAGTGCTTGAAAAGGCACACAAAAAATTAAAATGTATCTTCTTAAAGGTGTATACGGGATAGGCATCTTATGGTCCACATGATTGCTTGCCTAGCATTGTACTGTTCCTATGTACCCCCATGTCACACTACAGGTAGAGAAAAGAGAAATTACTGGTGATAGTGTCTTCTACCTGTCATAAGTAATCTGGATACAAACGGCAAAAATGGTTTAGCGCTTTCACTCGCTAAGGCGAGCTTCATCAGAACACAGAATTCATTTTTGTATTAAAAGAAGATTTTTGTATTAAAAGATTTTTGTATTAAAAGAAGTTTGGATCTTCGTAGCAGTTTGGACTTTTTCCTTTTATTGCCTGTGTATGCTGGATTCTTGCTGTGAGTGGTGGCATTTAGCGTGTTGTGTAAGCTGCCGTTTGTATCCAGATTTGATATCCACAACTCGCAGTTGTTCCGGACCTGTCATAAGTAATCATTAAGCTTTTTATCTCATTTGTCTGGTAGGGCAACAAACTACATTAAGAGTCATGCTTGAGCTGTTCAGCACTTCTCGTGAAAAGTTGCTTTTTTGAAAATAAACAAAAAAATCTGCAACTTCTAAGGCCTTTTTTCTAGTTTCAGCATACATTCTCATATGGTCTTTCTCTCATCCTAATCTCTTCATCATTCCTATCCCAGTGCATGGTTATGCAAGAAATCCCATTTTTGAAGTTCTGTTCAAACAGCAGACTGGCTGCTGTAGCTCCAGCATTAGGATGAGTACCTGTCCTATACACTCCAAATATGCTGTTTAACTGTTTTCAGTTAATCCACATGGAACTGCAATTCTTATACTTTGCTAACATTCTGCATAAAACATTCCACTAGCAAACAGATTATTTACAATTAGTTGATGGAGTTACTCCCCCTAGGCTAATTAACATTTTTGCAATTGAGACCCAAGAAGATATTCATAATGATTAGGGGAAAATTGGCAGGGCACATGGCAACTTCCCGTATGCTTTTCGTTGAGTGCCATGGAACCTTTAACATCTACCTGAGCTACCATTAACTCAGGCAAATGGAGTATGTAATGTCTCATCAGAAGGTTGATACACGTCCTTATGCTGTACCTCAGGGTCAGTAATGGAAAATTAAAAGTACAGTTTTGTACCTACCATAAATGTAGATGTTCGAAGATCCACATTGCTGCAGTCCTAACACTTGGGTAGTCCGCTGTCCCTCTGTCGGCCCGAATATCAGAGTATAAGGCTGACGTCGGTCAAGGCGCATTTGACTGACATCAGAACGTCAGGGTACAAATGGGCATGACCGACGTCATATCCTCAGTCTTTTCTTGCCCCAGATGTCAGAAGACCCTAAAAAGAAAGGTCAAAACCCATAGACAACAACTAAACAACCAACCAGCCTAACACCTAAAATATGTACAATATATACAATATATACAATTATACAATTATACCTCAGATGGATAACCCAACCCACACAACCACCTCAAACTACAGAGGGGAAGGAGGGAGGGTAAATTGGACTGCAGCAATGTGGATCTTCGAACATCTACATTTATGGTAGGTACAAAACTGTACTATGTTCTTCATCTCACATTGCTGCAGTCCTAACACTTGGGTAGAATCCCAAAGCAGAGGTAAGGGAGGATGGCTAAACTATAATGAAGCAGGAGCTGCCAAAATGCCCTGCAACACAGCAGTGGCAAAACCAGCCCTGGATTTAGAGTACAGTGGAAGGTGGTAATGCCTAGAGAAGGTATGCACTGAACTCCAAGTGGCTGCCTCCAAAATATCCTTAGTAGCCACCCCTCAAAAAGCTGTTGAAGTGGCAGTAGCCCTAGTGGAATGAGGCCTAATCCCAGCTGGAATCTCTTTGCCATGATGGGAATAACAGAAAGCAATGCAAAATCCAATCCACTTAGAAATAGTTTGTTCTGACACGGGCTTGCCCTGAGAGCACAAAGCAAAAGAAACTAATAACTGCTGAGATTGTCTGAACCCTTTAGTTCTGTCCAAATAATTTGCATAAAAAGTAGGCAAATGAATAGTTTGGTTTAAAGCCACACTAGAAACCACTTTAGGCATAAAGGAAGGATTAGTACGTAAAGATACTCTATCCTTATGGAAAATTAAGAAATACAGTTATTCACTTTTTCTGACATCCGGTAAACCACTGAGGCAAGAAAAAACCAAAATATTCCCCAACGGGGTACTTAACCAACTCTGACTTCGGTCTGAAACTCCGAATTCGAAAAATTTCAGAACGCCGAACGGCACTTGCAACACTGCTTCTGCATCGGACCATGCGGCAAAAAAGACTGAGGATATGACGTCGGTCATGCGCATTTGTACCCTGACGTTCTGATGTCAGTCAAATGCGCCTTGACCGACGTCAGCCTTATACTCTGATATTCGGGCCGACCGAGGGACAGCGGACTACCCAAGTGTTAGGACTGCAGCAATGTGAGATGAAGAACATCATCTTGGTTTGGGAACAGAAACTAATCCCTTCTGATCTTCCATCAATAGTGAGTGTGCTACCTGTTGAGCTACTCAGGCTCCATGAGTCACCAGGTTACTCTTCTGTGTATAATTACTTGACATTCACAAAGTTCTTTGAAGTGGTAATTGTTAAAAGATGGATGACTATGTATTAGCAATGCCTCTGATATTCTAAAAAGAGCAAACATTTTGTCAGTAACTGCAAACACTGAAGTGAGGATGTGGAAAGCAGTTGTTCAACTACCAGAAATTTGCATTCATACCATCTCATACTGACTGCTTTGAATGTCTATTTCAAATTCTGTCAGTCTCTCCACATTTTGTACCTCAAATTCTTCAGCCATCTTCACAATTCCATTCACTACTTTCCTTTATTTCCTTTACTGTCTCTAAAGGTAAACTAAATCCAAGAGTGAAAGGAAATTGCCATAATATTAGATGATACAGCAAGTTCACATCTGCAGTCATAACCTTTCAATATTTGAGCAGCAGGTTAAGTCTAACATCTAGCCTGACTTCCAGAACTTTGGACCCTTCTTCCTGCACAATTGACTTCTTTCCAAGTATGTTACCACATTCCCAGTATAAAGGGAGATTGTCAGTCCATGCCATATGTGCCTTTCTTTACTTAAGCCCCAGGTAAGGGGATCATAAGGGTACTCCTTGCATAGTTCACCAGGCTTCCAAAGAACCTTCCCATAAAATGCTCTACACAGCCTAGGCCAGGTCAACCAAAGAACCCTGGTTCACCAAGGAAAGCTAGAATAGGAGAATCCATACAAGTGGCACGTAAAGGAGAAGGGTAAGGGGACTGGTACCCATCCTATATCTTGTATGACCAATTGCATAAGGGAAGTGGAAAGAAGGGAACCTTCACTACAAGAGTGACCCTACACAAACATACTGTTATAGCAAGTTCCTTACAACTGTGTTATGCTCTTCATATCGATCATTGCTGCAGTCATAACCTTATGGAAGACTCATAGTGTTAACTTATTTTGGGAGATAGCTGCTTTCTTGAGTCAGACTGCATAACTCCTTGAAGGAAGGGAGAGTCAAAACCAGCTCTTCCATGGATAAAATGTCAAATTGACAGTGCCTAAAAAAGTTGTGCAGAGAGGACCATGTGCTTTCCCTTCAGAACAGCTGGAGTACTTTCCCCTGTATTGAAAGCAACAGTAGTCACTTTGGCTCTAAAAGAATGAGGCCTGATATGACTCTAAACCATGGGCAATAGCAGGAAGCAACACAGTGAGATACCTACTTTAATACAGTCTGTGTGAAAAATGTGTTCCCTTTTTTACTAGCAAAAAATAAAATACATCAGTAAAACTCTAAGGAATGCAAGACCCTTTCTCCTTTATGTGGATTACAAAAATGATGTGCTGGTATGCAGACTGACTCTTTACATCATGGAAGACCACAAAAGGCTCTCTACACATAAGGGCATGAACTTCATAAATTCCTCATACAGTATTAGCTGCCACCAGAACATTTTTTTTCTTTTACATCAAGAACTTGAGGGGACAGTGGTGGATGACTCAAAGGATGCTTCAGTTAATTTATCACAACGTTAAGTTCCATGGTGAAGTCACTACTCTTCTAATGGGCATCAAATGGAGAATCCATCTAATCAACTTTTTAACCGGTGGTATTGGCAGCCACACATAGAGCCATGGGTAGCCAGGCTAATACAGGACATAGATATCACTTCACTGAAGCTAGTCCTGTTGCCAACGGGTTAAGTACAGCAGAAATCGTTGTACCCCTGCTAATTGCATGGTATAGAGAAACTTTTCTATTTGGCTAAGCAAGACTTTATAATACTAGGTTGTCTAGCTTCATGAATAATTTTTAGCATGTTCTCTGAGAACATGTATCTGAAGAATGAACAGGGTTAAAGTAAACCCTTATCCACCAAGTCAGTTTGACTGTGTGTGTGTTGGGGTAAGCCGAAGACACCCTGCATTCGATCTAGAGCAGCACATACAGATGCAGGATTACTGGCCTCTTCCTGTAATACTCTGCATCATTATGGAGAAACAACAATGCCTTGTCCAAAGGAGTGCTATCATCAGAATTTTGGCATCCACACTTACTTTCTGAATTGAACTGGGGAGAAGGAGACTGAAAGATAACACAGAAAACATAGAAAGACATCTGCTGCCTATCCATTCAATGGAGAAGACATCCACTGTTCTATATTTTTCTGTGCAGCAAAAATCTAATCTATTTATGGCACAATTCACCTATAAATAAGGTCCAGAAAGGTGCCCCTGCCTAGTATTCATTTATGCAGACCTACAGCCGACTTGCTCAACTAATAAGACAGGGTATTTTGCACAAATGGGATACAAGACACTCTCAGTCAGCTCTGATTGCCAGGCAATCTCCGAGGATTCCACAGCAAGCCTGCACAGAGTAGGAGTGTGTATAACCCTTATTAGTGTACTACTTTAAAAGTTGTGATGTCTGTTATCAGTGCTGAACCCCTGGTCTCCAGACAGGCTTAAATACATTGAGTACCAGGATCACCATCATCATTTCCACAATATGGTGTCAGTGGCACAACAAGCAGCGCATTCATCTTTGATGTTGGTAGACCCGATGATGGTGGGTTCTAATAAAATTACACGTGAATGGATTAAAGATGCATTGCAGTGCAGCATTAGGGGGGTATATCATCCTTCAGATGAAACTTTATTAGAGAGTCCACTCTTAATTTACAAAATATTTATAAATTTATAAATATTTATATAAGTACAAATCTGTTTACACATTCATAATTTCCTTAACAATCATGCTAAATTTTCATCCATATTAGACTCCCACTACTTCTTCCATAACCTCCATTTGATTTTACTTAATATTGTTGCTGAAATCCATTTACCATTAAACATTTCATTTATTCTTTCACTCCATATAACATAAAATAGCTTTTTATCCACTCTTCTAAAATATTCTTTACTTCTATTCTTACAATATCCATATTTAATCATATCCACATTTATTTTATCTACTTCTTTTCTATCTTCAAAAAATATTCTTTACACATTTTCCCCTTCACTTTTACATTAACATTACAGTTAACTTTCACATTTAACAATTTCATATTTCAAAAACACATGTTCTGTAGTTTCCGCCTCTTCTTGACAATGTAAACATATTCTATCACTTTTCTTTTTGACATGTTTCATTTTATTGGCAATTTATCGATTACTAGTCTCCACAAAGAATCTTGACATTCTATTTTCTGATTACACAATTTGCTTCTTATTTTTATTGCTTTAATTTTTTTCATTTGTCAGATTTTCTGATGGTTTTACATAGTAATGTTTTATTATATTCATATAACTTACTTTTCTACTTTTTCTATATTATCAATTTTTATTTTCTACAAAAATATTTTTCTGGATAACATTTTTTTCTTCATTTCTCTTTTATTATTATTTTCACCATACCCCAAATTTATCATACTTATATTTACAGTTTTGCTACTAATCTCTCATCATTTTAATTTATCCACTTTAACACTTTGTACAAATTTAATGATGCAGTGTATACCACTGGATTACTGAACACTAAACCTCCTCCTTCCTTATTTACATACAGATCTCTTTTTTTTTTACTGGGTTTAATCTAGAACCCCATATAAATGAAAAAAATATATGATCTGCAATAATTAATTTTCAAATGCGGTTGGCAACATAAATACACTTGCTAAGTATGCTATTTTTTTCCCGTCAGTACTGAATTTATCAAATAAACCTTTTTTTCTGAAATATAATTTATATGTTCTCCAGAAAAGGCATGCTTGCTTTATTTCTTTTAGTGTTTTCCCACTGAATTCTGCTTACATCTTCATTCCCAAATTTTATACCGAAACAGAAATTTCACTCATTGTAAAACATACACCCCTGACATTTGCTATATCACCTAAACCTTTACTTTTTTCTTTATTTAAAGCCATCCCTATCATCTTTAGATACTTACTTCTGTAAATGATTACCTTTTATCCAAATTTTTTTATGCAATTACATCATCTGCATATGTTAACAGAATTGAAATTATTGACCCTTCAGGTGTTATGGGCGCACTTCAGATTAGAGAGTTACCAAAAACTCGAAACTCATATGGTCGAGACCATATCATCGAGTTTTTGGAAACTAGAAAATCTAAAGTGAATAAAAAAAAAACATACAAAACGTTAAAGTGACGTTTCTGCAGGGGGAAAGCCTCCTGCACCCCCACATCATCTACTACTTACATATGCAAACTCCGAAATCGCACTACAGCGAGGACATGGGAAACCTCTCGTTCTGTGCATCTGCATATAGCGTGGAACAGGAGATTTTCCTTTTCTTCTCTGTAGTGCAATCTCGGAGTTGGTATATTTAAGTAGGGTGTGTGTGTGGGGGGGGTGGCAGGGGGGCTTGCCCCCCTACAGAAACGTTGTTTTAATGCTTTGTATGTTTTTTTAATTCACTTTAGATTTTCAAGTTTCCAAAAACTCGAGCATATGGTCTCGACCATACAGGTTTCGAGTTTTTGGTAACTCGATAATCTGAAGTGAATCCGGTGTTATATATCCCCACCTCCTTCACTCTGTAAATTTCACACATTACCACATTCATAACTAATGCAAAGAGTATATAACTCTATGGATACCCCTATCTTACATCACTCTTCATATGTACCTCTTGGCTTAACCAGCCATTTACAAATATTTTTACTTTACTATTATTATATGCTTTCATATATAACTTCCTAACTTTCTTACTGATATTATATTCTTTCATTACTACCTAAAACATTTCATGTCTAATTGTGTCAAATGCCTTAAGATCTCCTATCATGCTTTTCACTTCTTTTCTGTTCACATCATCCACAATTTCTCTTAATTCTTAATGACCCTTCCCCTTTATAATGTATATGCTATCTTCCATATTTTCCATTTTAGTTTCAAATCTCTTATTACTTTCATGGAGTTTATAATCATTATTCAATACTGTTTGTCTCCATTTTTAATTCTCTTCTATTTTCCTTCTTTCATATGAATTTAACTATTCCACTACAAAACGTTTTATACTTAAAACCTTCATTTAACCATTCATTCAAGATCTTTAAAACATATTTTTTGCCAATCCCTTATATTTTTATACATTTCATACCCTAATTCCATCTGGGCCTGCAGTCAAATCTATACTTACTTGTCATAATACTTTATCTAGCTCATTTAAAGAAATCTCCTTTTCCAATTCTTTAGTCTCTTTTTCTGATAACTTTTTTTACTTTCCAATTTTTTTCTCTACCTTCTTTTTTCTTTAAACATTTCTTGCACATGTACTACACTATTCATAATCCTTCCATTTATCCTTTTACATTTTTTATTTCTCTCATTACACTATCATCTTCTTTTACTAATCTGCTTAAATAACTATATACTCCTCTTTTTCCCTTGTAAAAATGTCTTTGCTTATATAACAATTATTGTATTTTTCTTAATTTCTTTCACATAATTCATTTTTCTTTGTCAAAGTACTATTACTCTATTCTAAATCTTCCAGTGCATATTTTTTTACATTTTTCTTTCTCTACTTTTCTCATATCATATTGCCACTGTAAAAAACATTTTTTATATTTTCCTTAAATATCATCCACCATTCAGACCAATGTTTATAAAATGCTCTCACAGTAATATGATCTTTCCATAACTGTATTACTAATCTTTTCCTTTCTTTCTTTTTTATTCCTTTGCCTATTTTCAAATATTCTTTGTTTTCTTTTATCCTTAGCCATATTACAAGAGGATCAGAAAATCATGTTTCAACCACCTCCCCTTTTCCTACAACTAAGCCTTCTGATACTATACATAATCTATTTCAGTTCTCTACATACTGCTTTTGTAAGTCCATAATTTTTGTCCCAAAGTTTTAAATTACCACATCTTATAACCTTGGGCATTTTTCTTGTATTATTATCTTATAGCTGCTTCCATTTTCTTTTATTATATCCTTCATCTTTACGCTTGCCTCTTAAATCAAGTTAAAGTCTCCTGTCATTATAATATTCATATGCATAGCCTAAAATCTTATTAAATCAGCTTTCCCATTCTTTACAGTCAGTATAAGCATTTAATGTTATAATTCTGTATACCTGTTCTTCCATTTTAAACCTAAACTGTTTAATCTTCCTGTTTTTTTCTAAAGTTACATCTAATATCATTACTGTATTTCGACAGAATACAGAAATTTCAACATCTCTCATTTCCCAAATTAGCTTTCCTCCCCATACTTTTTCCGTTTGTATTTTTTCTAAATTTGTTAAAAATCCTGTGGCTTCTAATATAATTACATCTAAATTATATGTTTTACACTACAAAGTACCTATTCTTCTCACTATTTTCTTAATGCTATTCACATTTACAGAAAGCAAGCAAATTTTCATTTTCCTTGGAGTCATAGTTTAAGTTCATAGCTGATTACTAGGCTAGTTTTCTTAATAGGCAATTGTAAGCCTAATCAATTTCCTTCCCAAAGATGAGAATCAAACACTGAACCTAGTGTCTGTGATTCAAACACCTTAACTATTATACCAAGCCCCAGTCTTTAGCTGGATATATTCTTTTTCACCCATTCCTTTATTTTTTCTTTTGTACTTATTCCTTTAATTTTTCTTTTTCTCTTACTAACTGAATTCTTTTTTCTCCTTTTACTGCTTCCCAGTTCATCTCTTCTTTGTCACTTACTTCAGAACCTTCTACTATATCCTCTATTTTCTCATCTAATTTTTCTTCAATTTCTATTAATACTAAAATTTCTTTTCATTTTCTTCTCTTTCTTTTTCCTATTTTCATTTTTGCAATCTATCCATAAATTTCCAACTTTGTTACGTTTATAACATTTCAATTCACTTTTTTTGCATTATGTCTCATTTCCCCAAATAGAAAACATTTTCTTTTGTCACAGTTACTTACCAAATGTCTTTTTTTTTTTTTTTGCTGAAAGAGTTGTTTCCTTATTTTACAAACACCCCTATTCCCCTCAATATTTATTATGCTTGGTATATGTATATTTTTTCTCTTTCTATTTTTAAAACAGTATTACAATCCCAGGCACCAGTCCATAAAGCACTTTTGTCAAACTTTTGTAATGTCCAGTACTTCTTTACATAAAGCTTTCAAATGTCTTTTCAAAGTCTCTCTTTCGTGCACTTTTCAAAATTGTACATGAATCTTGTTTCCTTTCTTAAATGCTTTTATCACAAAGATTCCATGGGTTATTTTTGTAATTGGAGATGCAATTATTAAAGGAACTGATAAAGACATTTGCAGAGAAGATAAAGAACATAGAGTAGTATTAAGCTTGCCAACAGCAAAAATAGAAGACGTGAAACAAGTCTTTTAACGCCTCAAAGTAAGGAACCACGGCTCATTTATTTATGTCGGTACAAATTATCTTATTCGCAAGGACACTCTGTTAGTATAGCTTATACTAGTGTTAAGATGGATTTTTCACAAATCACATACAGAAAGAGGTCGTCACTGTGAATAAAAATATTTTTTGGGTAAATACCTACATGGAAAAAATGCCCAGTTTAAAAAAAATGGAAATGTGTAGTGTATCCAAACCTAGTTTTGGCCACACACGTTCAGATCAGGGAGGAGAATTTTTACAGCAAATATTTTACAATATTCGACAAACATTAGGCAGGAGTTTTGCCAGGTCAAAAAATTAAGAGTTCAGAGATAGTAACATTTTATGCATCACTGGTGGTGGTTAATGCTAGGAGCATTTATAATAAAGTTTTTTTAACGGGAAAAAGTGCTACATTTCCACAAGATTGATGTTGCTTTTGTTTGTGAAACACAGTTAAAGAACAATGACCGGAAACCAGTTCTGTCAGGGTATAAACGTTATAACTGTAACACAATCTAACAAAAAAAATCAGGTGGAGGTATTATGATAGGGATTAAAGACAGTTATGAGACCTGTGACCATTACATGTTCAATGATAACACGAATGCTATAGACTTTGTAACTGTGACAATAAGGACAACCCTGAACATATAACAATTGTTTGAGTGTACAGACCAACAAAGTCAAGTGCTGACATAGAGGGATTTGCACATTTCTGGCATCAAACAGAAGGGAAGAATAATATTAGCTAGGGACTTAAATTTACCAGAAACAGACTGGAGTAATATTGATTCAATAACATTAGTAAGGAAATTATTCACAACATATGTTCAGGAATAACAACTGCTTCAGATTGGAAAAAAACTACCAAGGAACGAAACAAACTAGACACTGTTTGTGTTCCTAAAGAAATTACTGTTACTTCATGTGAAGTTTTGCTACCACTGATGGGCAGTGATCATGAGTTATAAAGGTTAATTTGCTGTTAGATAATTCTTCCAAACTGAAATCTAAACCAATGGACAGAAGATTAGTTATAGATTATATAAAAGCTAAAACAGTCAGTATGTAAAAATGGAGAAATATGTTCAGTGGAAAAACTGCAAATGCAATGTGGAAACTTTTGAAAGAGAACTTGATTTACTGCAAAACATCAAAAAAATGTTTAACGTCAGGATCTAGGCACACAACAACAGGGTGATATATTACCATAAAAACAAACCTGATTAAGCTGACAGATGGTAAATATAAGAAATGGAAAAGAAGTTGAATTGAAAACTGAAACAAACAAGCTGGACAAAAAAATTAAGCAATGTGAGACAAGATAAAAAAAAAATTAAAGAAAATGTATATAAACATACTGAGCATAACAGGAAACTTTTTATAGATACACAAGATATGGAAGGAGTAAAAACATACAAACTGATGAACTGTGTGTAGATACTAAAATTTGTTCTCGGACACAACAGATTACAGATATATTAACAAAATCTTATGTAAAACTGCCTGATTCAAAAAAGGTGGTGATAAGTCATCCAAGTCCCATCCAGACAACCTCAGACACTGGAATCAAATTAGATTATACTGAAAAAGAAATGCACAAACTGGATCTAAACAAAGCACAGGGAGGATACAGAATTAGTAATAACCTGAAAACACTAACAAGAACTTACAGTATCTAGTACTTAGTAGGACATGTAAATATGGGGAGTTTCCTGAAGACTGGAGACATGCACTTGTTAGACCTGTCGGGAAAGGGGAGTAAGACAAATGTTGTGGAAAAATAATGGAGAAGGTAATATTAGATACGTTACTGTCAGAATTAGATAGGTTGGGACTTGAAACCATACATTAGCATGTATATGTTGAAAACAGATCTATCCCTACCTGTAACATGATCTATACTACTATAATTGCAGCTACAAATGAAAAATTTGTCATGTAATTTGTATAACTAACTTCAGCATTTGACAAGGTCACACACAAGACACTGATCAATAAATTAGAACTAGTTATCAATGTACTCTTGATAAGATGGATAGCTGCATGGCTTAGGATGTGGCAAGTATCATACAGCAACTGGACAGGTGAAATTCTTGGTTACAGTCATGGTGTCTCACAGGGCTCTGTCCTAGGCCCTTACTTGGTTAGATTATGTCTTTCATATTAAGAAGTTATGTACTCACCATAACATTCAATCTGAGTAGGTAAACTTCATTTGTCAGCAACCTATGGGTTATCGGATCCATATCGGATCCGAGCCGGCAGTTTCCAGCAGCTAAGATCCGAGCTCCAAGCTCCTCCCCCTTACCCATAACTCCCTGCCATCCCTTCCTGACCTCAGATCGAGTTTGCCAAAAACAAGGCTTGCAATTGCAACCTGCCTAGGGTAAACCGGGTACAACCTACCGAGAAGCAGGAACACTAAAAACATCCGAAGAGGACAGGGGGACGGAGGGAGGGACGGTTGCTGACAAATGAAGTTTACCTACTCAGATGGAACGTTATGGTGAGTACATAACTTCTTAATTTGAAGTAGTTAACTTCATTTGTGCATCAACCTATGGGATAGAGTTCCCAGCTACCTGAATCTTGCGAGGCCCTCAAGGAAGGATGTTCCGGAGCACTGCGGAGCCAAAGGATGCTCTCCCTCTGGAAACCAGATCTAACTTGTAGTGGTTTATAAAAGTGTAAGATGAGGCCCACATGGCAGCCGAGCAAATGTCATCCAACGAAACTCTAGCCCAAAAAGCAGCAGAGGTAGAAACAGACCGAGTTGAATGGGCATGGACTCCCTGAGGAGCAGGCCTGCCAGAACTCTCATAAGCCAAGAGAATACACTGAGAAATCCACCTGGATAGTGTGACTTTAGAAACAGCTTTCCCCAAACTGGATTTAGCAAAGGACACAAATAACTGATCTGAACGTCTATGACTGGCTGTCCTGTGTAGATAAAATCCCAACTGTCTGTGTACATCCAAAGAGTGTAATTTGAATTTGCCCGTATTTTGGTAATTGGGGAAGACGACTGGCAAATTAATAGACTGATTAATATTAGTTTCGGAAGCAATTTTGGGGAGAAAAGAGGGATTGGTCCTGAGGAATACACTATCCTTTTGGAAAATCAAGTACGGAGGCTTGGCACAAAGGGCTTGAAGCTCTGAAACCCTTTTTGCCGACGTGATAGTGACAAGAAAGGCCGTTTTACAGGACAAGAACTTGAGATCTACCGAGGCAGCAGGCTCAAAGGGAGAAACTGTTAACGCCTGGAGCACCAGCAATAAGTCCCAAGGAGGGATCACCTCTTTCACTGAAGGCCTTAGTAGGAAGGTGCCTTTTAAGAAGGCCTTACATAATCTGGATGAAGTCAGAGGGCCAAGATCACATCCAACGTGGTAATGAGTGACAGCCAACTGTACCTTGACTGTGGAAGAGCTAGCACCTTTATCAAACAGTCCCGACAGAAAATTCAGCACAGCTGGTAAAGGAGCTGTGAAAGGATCTAGGTTCTGATGTTCAGCCCAAATAGAAAAATGTTTCCATTTGCTACGATAAACCTTCCTAGTAGACGGCTTGTGGGCCACCACTAGGATCACTTTGACCTGGGAAGAGATATCGGGAGTCCGAACTAACAGTGGAACTGGATCAACCAAGCTGTGAGCTTGAGGTTGTCCAGGTTCGGGGTTGGTAGGCCCAGTGGGTGAGATATCAGATCCGGATGGGGATCTAGAATTCAGGGAGGATTCACTAGATGAGACCACAGATAAGGGAACCATGCCTGACGAGGCCAGAATGGGGAAATGAGGATTATCGTGCACCCCAACCGTTTGGCTTTCTGCAAAAATTTGAGCACCAGGGGAAGGGGTGGATAAGCATAAAGACGACCGGGAGGCCAAGCATGCACCAGAGCGTCTCTTGGTGATTCCCCGGGTGGGGGAATTAAGTAGGTGTCATACTTCGTGTTTGAAGGAGAGGTGAAAAGATCGCAACAAGGTTGACCCCATTTGGAGAAGATCTGCTTCGCTACATTGGGATTCAGAGACCACTCGTACGGGGAGAGGATGGTGCGACTCAGTCTGTCCGCTACGATGTTGGACCGACCCGGAATGTGCGTCGCTACGAGAAAGCGGTTGGTGGAAGTCGCACATTCCCAAACTCTCATGGCCTCTCGACAAAGTGGATAGGACATGGTTCCCCCTTGTTTGTTGATAGACCAAATGACAGACATGTTGTCCGTCTGGATCGCAATCGTCCCGATGGGAAGAAGGCTCTGAAGTGCTTGCAACGCTAACAGCACCGCCCTCATCTCCAGGACATTGATATGCAGTGAGGTCTCCATCTGGTTCCACGAGCCTTGGACGGTCCTGCCACAACAATGCCCCCCCCACCCGAGGCGAGAGGTGTCCGTGGTCACCGTGGCTAGGGGAGGGGACATAGAGAAGGAGTGCCCCGTTTGGAGGTCCGGAGACCGGAGCCACCATAAGAGGGCACTCCTGCAAACCCTGCTGAGGGGGACAGGATGGCTTAGGGGAAAACGTAGGCAGGACCATTGGACTTGGAGTGTCCATTGCAGAATTCTCATATTTAGGCGCCCCCATGGGAAGGAGATTGATGGTAGCCACCATCGAGCCTAGGGCTCTCAGGACCAGTTCCACCGGAGGGGTCGGACAATGAAGAATGGCCTGCACATGTAGTTTTAGGGATCGCAGCCAGTCCGGGGTTAAGAAAACTAAGAGCTGGTTTGTGTCTTCCCTGGCTCCGATAAAATCTATGACCTGAGTCGGGAGCAGGGAGGACTTCCCAGCGTGAATCGTGATCCCCAGCCGGGGAGCTAAGTGAAGGAAGAAACTCCTGGCTGTGCAGAGTAGATGCCATGCGGGGGCGGTCAGGAGCCAGTCGTCCAGGTACGGAAAGACCTGAATTCCCTGGAGTCTCAGGTGGGCCGCTACTACCGCTAACACCTTGGTGAACACCCTGGGGGCTGTGGTGAGACCAAAGGGGAGGACCCTGAACTGATAGTGACTGGCTCCTAGACGGAAGCGGAGAAACCTCCTGGATCATCTGTCCATTAAGATGTGGTAGTATGCATCCTTGAGTTCTATGGAGCACATCCAGTCGTTCTCCTGCAAAAGGGGGAGAATGGACTGAAGAGTGACCATCCGGAACTTTTCTTTGGCTATTGCCAGGTTCAATAGGGATAAGTCGAGGATTGGTCTTAATTCCCCCGTCTTTTTTGGCACCAAGAAGAACCTGGAGTAAAAGCCCGATCCGTACTGGTCTGGGGGGGACGTGCTGGATCGCTCCTTTTTCTAGCAGCTGCCGAATTTCTGTAGCTGCGGTCTCCCTCTGATCGGGTGGGACATCGGGGAGGAATCTGGGTCTGAGAGGGGGATGGAGAAACGGAATCTCGTAGCCTCTGGATATGATCCGAAGCACCCAGCGGTCTGTCGTGATAGACTCCCAAGCTGCTAGGTGCTTCAAAAAATGCTCCGCCCGACTGCCTCCAGAGTGGAGCAGTCGGGTAACCCCTCAGGGTTGCTGCATGGGCCGATCAGAGAAAGGCTCTCTGGACCCAAAGTTCTTCGGGCCCCCTCTGCCTCTAGGGCGGCATCCACCCTGTCCTCCTCTGCCTCTGAAGGACGGGGAGTCCGGAGGAAAACGGGATTGCTGAGACTTTCGGAACCACATCTTCTTCTGTCCCTTTTGGTTCTTTGAGAAGGACCTCTGGGGAGCCGAGAAGCAGACTCCGACGGCAGACAACGTCTTCCCATCTTTCTCGCTCTGGACCAAGGTATCACGTACGGTCTTGCCAAAAAGGGCAGAACCATCAAACGGGGCATTAGCGAATGACGCCTTGAAGGGTTCCGCGAAATCACAGTGGCGGAGCCAGGCCTGTCGCCTTAGTACGACGCCCGCTCCGCTAGCTCTAGCAGCCCCTTCCATAGCATGGGACAGCAGCTGCATAGAGGTATTGGAAATCGACCGGAGAGTGGCCATTCGGGTAGAATACAACTGTTTGTCCTCTGCCGACATGGACTCTGGGGGCGACCAGGCGTATTATTTGATAAGATCCCGCTGGAGCCGTATGACATGTGCCATGTAGTTCAGCGACCTTATGGAGAAGGTGGCTGAAGCAAACATCCGCTTCCCCAAACGGTCCATCGCCCGGGACTCCTCGTCAGGGGAATGGACAGAGAGACTCTCTTGGGCCAGTTCCCTCTTGGTGGCCGCCGCCACCAACATGGCATCTACAGGGGTTCCCTTGCTCCAATGAGACCTGTCCGAAGGCGGGCTGAGAATTCTGTCAGGTCTCTTAGGGACGGGCTCCACAGTATCCGGCTCCTTCCAAGCCCTGGTAGTGATCAGATCTACCAGGAGATCAGCCGGAGAGGACACCCAAGAGGTAGACTGGCCTGCTTCAAACGCCTCCAGGAACACGGACTCGTCTGAGGTAGTCATTGGGGCAGACTACCCCCCCCCCCGATCCTGAGCATCTCCACGATGTCTCCAAATGAGACGTCTTCGGGGGGGTGACCTTGGGGAGCCTTCCCCTTCCTCCAAGTCCGTGCCCTCAGTCAAGGACTCGGGGGAGTCCAAGTGCCTCCTTTTGCACTTGCGCTTGTGAGGGACCTCCTCAGGGGGGCTGAGGAGGCCTCTCCAGCCACATCTTGTTCCAACAAGGGAACTACCTGGGACGTCTGAGCAGGCTGTCCCTGGGGACGGGTGATGGAAGTCGGACCCATCTGCGAGGGAGTGCAGGGTGGAGCCATAGCTAAGGCCGGGGGCCTGGATTCCATCGACAGAACCCTCTCTACCATGTCGAATGCCGAAGGAGAGTCACTTCCCCTAGGATCCAAGAGCAGACTCTCCCTCGGATCAGACGGGCAGATCGGGGCCGGAGGCAAAGCTATCGGATCCGAAGGGCCAGTATGCACTGACCTAGTTGGAGCCGAAGGTACACTGGCAGCCTCGGATCCGAAGCTCAGTTCTCAGCTCCGAGAGCTAGGATCCATAGAAAAGGGACCAGACAGACTCGAGGGTATTGTCCGTGCCAAAGTACCCGAGACTACCAGCGCCGACACCCCCCGGCTCCAACGCTACTCAGCTCGGAAGACCCCGAGCCCAGGAAGCGGGTCGGGGAAGGAGCTATCGGGGTGAAAAAGGGGGTCGAGCTCCCCCCCCCCGGAAGGGGGGGGGGAGGCAGGAGCACTCCCATCTGCAGCTGGGCCTAGAGGAACCTTCGCATCATCCAGTCCAAGTCTGCATCCGTCAGGCTTCTGGTTGACCTGGAAGAGGCCACTGAGGCGGGACGGGATTGCCTCCTCGATGACCTCGAGGAAGATTGGGTCTCCTCCTCCTCCTCTGGCCCTGGCGAAAAGCAGGGAGAACGGAGTCGAGAAGGAGAAGGCCCAGCCGTCCCGGGGGGAGATACCTGCTTGGCCGGTGAGGCAGACGCAGAGGCCTTGGCCCGCCACTTGTGTTTCTCGCGGCGCTTCTCCCTCCTAGCTTCCCTATCCTCCTGGCCCAAAGAGGGAGGTTGAGTCCCGGCCAGTGGAAGGGAAGGGTCCATGGATGCAGCCGCGGCAGGAACCACGAAGGGACAGGAGGACGGAGCCAAGTCCGGGGGCAGGAGTCCCAGCAGGATCAGCTTCGACCTTCTGTCCCTGATAGCCCTGGGGTTGAAAGCTGCACAAATAGTACAGCCAGAAGATAGGTGTTCAACCCCAAGGCATAAAACGCACCAAGTGTGGCCATCAGCCAGGGAAAGCTTATGGCCAGACTCGGAACATTTAGAAAAGAATGTCTTGGAGGCCTCAGACATTTAACTAAAACGCAAGCACTAGGCCCCAAGACCACATACACAAACACACCCTAACACTCTAAGAAACAAGGGGGAGGGAACACTCTAAAACTAAAACTAAACTAGTTCCAACACTCAAAAATCACCCAAAACTTTAAGAAGTTAAAAAAAATAGAAAGATTTTTCTCACAAGAAGTCTCAGGAAACTCAGACGCTCAAGATCAAGCTGCTGTTCAAACCACGGCAAACTAGATCTGAGGTCAGGAAGGGATGGCAGGGAGTTATGGGTAAGGGGGAGGAGCTTGAAGCTCGGATCTTAGCTGCTGGAAACTGCTCGGATCCGATATGGATCCGATAACCCATAGGTTGATGCACAAATGAAGTTAACTACTTCAGATCCAACGCTTCCATCTGGGGTGTTCTACAGTCTATATGCAGATACCCTAAAATTGGGTAAACTGATTAAGTGTGTTACAGATAAGGCATATATGCAAAAGCACTTGACTAAATTGACCACTTGGGCACAGGAGAATAATATGCTGATAAATACATCAAAAACAAAGCCTATGAGATTTGGGATACATAAACTGAAAGGTGAATATTTAATACAGCACACAACAATTGAAACTGTAGATTCATTTAAGGACCTGGTTATATGGGTAGATCCAGCTTTGAGTTTTTCTAATCAGCCAACTGGTTAATGACAGTTATAGAAAAAGATTTATAAAGTCTAGGAAATCAGAAATGATGAAGTTATTGTTTATTAGTTACATTAAACCCAACCCTGAGTAAGAAACAACAATATGGAATCCTTACAAGAAAATAAGCATGAGTAAACTGGAAGGAGTACAGTGGAAATATAACAAGGGCATCCATGCATGTGAATAGTTATTACGAAAGACTAAAATATCTGAATTTGTACAGTGCTTCTTAGGGATATCCAAGAGGAGATCTAATTCAGTTATGTAGGCCATTTCGAGACAACTACCTCTGGGAATGTTTGGGGTCATCAAAAAGTAGTACAGAATCATCAGACAACCTACGTAGTAGATTCTATAGGAATGAGAAGTGTAATAACTGCTTATCTAAGATAGTAACTGATGCATGAAACAGACTACCAAATGACATTAAAACAAGTACTAGTTTACTAAAGAACAAAAAATAAGTGGTATTGGTAAACTGTGCCTCTAGAAAACAGTCAAATCACATAAAAAGAAGTAGGAAGCAACAGACCACGGCTGCAAACACCATAAAAAAACTTTTATTTCGAAGTTAAACGTTGGGTGAGCGCTTTCGTGGACTAAGCCACTTCATCAGACCTGACGAAGTGGCATAGTCCATGAAAGCGCTCACCCAACGTTTAACTTTGGAATAAAAGTTTTTTTATGTTTTTTGCAGCCGTGGTCTGTTGCTTCCTACTTCTTTTTATGCAAAGTATTAGTTTAGATATTTTTAAGAACAGCCTGGACATTTTTTATGGGAACAAGTGTTTTCATATACTGGCAGGTTAGAAGGGCATTAATGCCCATGCTTGAAACATCTGTATGTATGTATGCATGCATGTATTTATCTATGGGTTACAGTCTTTTTTTTTTGTCATATTCTCCAAGAAATTTCACACTGAAAAAAAGTCTCAAATACAATGTCACAAAATGCCTCTTTCTTAGTAAGAATAAATGCTCTTACCTCATGTTCTTTTGCACCCAAAGAAGCTATTAAATTGTCCCACACTTCATACCTGTCCATTTCTTTGATTTCTTTATTTTGAATCTTTTCCAAGTACTTCTGTTATTTATTTTCTTCTGCCTTTTCTGCTACTCCACTTTTGGCTTTTTTTACTTTCTCTACATATATTTTCTTTTCCATCTCACCACTATACTTTGGGATTCTCTCTGTATCCTCCTTTGGTATTTTCTCCACAATGCCCCCCCCCACCCCCCCAGGAAACATCTCCTTCATTTACTAGCTCACTCTGCACCACCACTTCTTTAAGTAAAGCATCCCACAATCCTCCCGACTGGAAAGCTGTAGTTCTACATCCATCATTTGTTGACTCATCTCCAAACAGGTTTCTTTGAGCCATTTCCTCAGAATCTTACACACATCCTCTGGTCTTGATATTTGCTTTCTCCTTCATTTCTTTCACTACTCCATCATCTCCTTCTCTCAACCATCTACCTTCCTGTTTCTCTTGGCCACCTCTGAGCCTGGAATGGAAATAGAAAGTGCTCCTCCAAAATGGTTCACACTCGCAATGAAAAGTAGGAGAAGTTCCCCAATGCCTTGGTCAAATTTGTCACAGTAGTAGAAATGCTATTTCAGGTCTCCCCTAAAAAGAGGTCACTAGCCTAGTGGAACTAACCTGGCCAAAGCATAACTTAACTAAATAAACAAATGAACAAAGTTGGCATGTCTGCTTGCTGTCCCAGATGCCCCGGGCTGGCCATGTGGACTCTCTGGGTCAAACAAGAAGTATGTACGATCAAACTGGGAGCCCCAGGAGCCAATTTTGTCTTCACCTGGTGACTTCACCGTGCTGCCTTTTGTTCATATTTATAGATTAGTACTAGGCTAACTGCCTTTGTGGGCCATTTTTAAGCCTAGCCAATCACCCCATATGAGAATCGGACCCTAAACCTTGCGTCTGCAAGGTAGACACCTTAACTATTATGCCATCCTCCCTCCAGTTTTGTGCAATGGAGCAAGAAGAGCTCTTCTCCAACAAGATGTGATTGTTATGTGCCCCACATATCCAAGGTACCATTCAAACTTCTCCTCACAGTACTATTAGAGTACTGTCACTTTCTCAATCTCCTGTCTCATGCTCTCCTGTTACTAAGGCCTCTGCTGATGTGCCTTAGGAGACCATGATGCCCCTTAGCTCCCAGTAAGTCTACTATTATCTTGCTGTTTGTTTCATATAATATATTCAATTATGATCCTGTGTCAATCAACTTTTTTTGCTGGTTAATATATTCACTGCTATTTATGACTTTGTGCACTGACAAACATTGCACACACATATTGCAGTCTGCACTACAACCCATTTTCTACTCCAGCACTGGTTTGAAATGTTTACATTACATCTGCTGTTCTTTCTTGCTGGCTTTATTTCTAATGTATTTCTTTGTACTGTTGTTCATCACTTATAGTTCTGCATACTCCATTAAAATAAAGGCAACTCTTACTTTTTGCATGTACTTTTCCAAAGGCTAAGGCTGACCTCGTCTTGCAGATGAGCCTCCTTTTTTCCCCCGAAATATCTTTATTAAATTTTCACGTATGTCAAAGGTAATCTTGCATTTAAATAAATGAAAAACATACAAAATTATACCACTTTAGTTGCAACCAGTTTATATCACAGACACCAGTGAAACAACTGTAGCTGCAACATTATACATCCAGTCATTGTCAGTTAAGCATTATATGGCTCATTCAAATCCTGCCTCTTAAACCTCGTTCCTGCTCTGCATACATTGTTCCCACAATTCCCTTTTTTTTCCTATGTAGTTTGCTCCTTCCCTTTTCTAAAGATCCCAATTCCAGTTCTGTTACTATACTCACTACTTCTAGTAAAGTTGGTCTAGACTTTGATTTCCATTTTTTAGTAATTGCTTTTTTGGCCGCCAACATAATTAGACTCAGGAAGACTTTACTTTGTCTAGGCAGTTCCGAGTCTGTAGCATAACTCAAAAAAATAATCTCCCCAGTCAGTCCAAATTGCTCAACCAGCATCTCTGACCGAGTGGCCTGCAGGGAATCCCTAAAGTTTGCCAGTTCATTATGCCCCCCAAAAATGTGTTCTCAGCTACCTCTTTCTTGCCCATCACACCTCCAACATTTGCTATCCACCGCAGGAAAACTTCTTTGCAGTCTAATTGGAGTATAAAAATACATCTGTAATCACTTCCAGGCAAAGGATCCTAAATCATCTAGACTTTGTTGCATATATGGGAGATATACATATATTGCCCCATTGCCTCTTTGTGAATTGCTTATCCAATCTCCCTTCCTAATCCTCTCTAAGGTCCTCTAATTGATTCTTACAATTATCATGCAATATCTGATATGCTTTACTAATTATTCCTTTTTTAATGGCAGCTTCTGTTCTAGAATCTATTAAAAACTCTACCGGTGCTGGTCTTTCATTTAGGAGCCCCCTATGTCTTTCCCTTTGTCTATACTCTGCATCAATCCTTGATAGGGAAGGCAATCTCTAACCTGCAGTCCAAATAAATTCCTGACTTCTTCCCATTCGATTATCTTTCCCTTTCTAGTTATTTGCTCTCAATACCTTGGTTCCTTTGCCAGTTTTCTCCAATAAATTCCAGCCCCCTCTTGCCTGTTATCTGCATTCCTGACCACAGTCATCCTTATCTGCAAATTCTCTTTTCTCATTCTCATGCTTGTTTTATGAATATAATACTCTGTATGATCTTGATTGTTCTTAAGAGTTTGCATCCAAAATCCAAATATCTCATTTCCTGAGCGTCTTCCGTCAGCATCATTCCTTTCCACTTTGAATTATAGTTTTCTGCTTGTGCTATGCAGAAGAGCCTTAACTGTGCTACTCTAAAATACTCCCTCAAATTAGGTAATCCTAGTCCACCTTTTTCTATTGGTAGAATCAAGCTTATTCCACTTGACCCATGCTGTCTTCCCTTCATAGATCTTCTTTCGGCTGCTCCCGTTAGGGGTCGCCACAGCAGATCATCTGTTTCCATTTCTTCCCGTTCTCTGCATCTTGCTCTGTCACGCCAACCACCTGCATGTCCTCTCTCACCACATCCATAAACCTTATCTTAGGCCTTCCTCTTTTCCTGTTACCTGGCAGCTTCATCCTTAGCATCTTTTTCCCAACATACGCTGCATCCCTCCTCAGCACGTTCAAACCAACTAATCTTGCCACTCTGGCTTTGTCTCCAAACCTTCCAACCTGGGCTGACCCTCTAATAGACTTATTCCTAATTCTGTCCACCTTCGTCACACCCAGTGCAAATCTTAACATCTCCTGCTATTTTGTCAGTGCCACTGTCTCCAACACATATAACATAGCTGGTCTCACTACCCTCTTGTAGACATTCCCTTGCACTCTTACTGGTACTCGTCTGTCACAAATCACTCCTGACACTCTTCTCAACCAACTCCATCCTGCCTGTACTCTCTTCTTCACCTCTCTTCCACACTTACCATTACTCTGAACAGTTGATCCCAAGTATTTAAAGTCATCCACCTTTGCCACCTCTACTCCCTGCATCCTCACCATTCCTCTATCCTCCCTCGCATTCACACACATATATTCTGTATTAGTCCTGCTGACCTTCATTGCTCTTCTCTCTAGAGCGTATCTCCACCTCTCCAGGGTCTCCTCTGTTCCCTACTCTCACTACAGATCACAATGTCATCTGCAAACATCATAGTCCACAGGGACTCCTGTCTGATCTCGTCTGCCAACCTGTCCATCACCATTGCAAATAAGAAAGGGCTCAGAGTTGATCCTTGATGTAATCCCACCTCCACCTTAAACGCATCTGTCACTCCCACCGCAGACCTCACTGCTGTCACACTACCCTTTTACATATCCTGTACCACTCTTACATACGTCTCTGAAACTCGCGACTTCCTCAAACAATGCAACTCACGACTTCCTCATACAATGCCACAACTCCTCCCTAGGCACCCTGTCATATGCTTTCTCCAAGTCCACAAAGACACAATGCAACTCCTTCTGACCTTCTCTGTACTTCACCAACACTCTCAGAACAAACATCGCATCTGTAGTGCTCTTACCTGGCATGAAACCATACTGTGATCACTAATCATCATCTCCCTTCTTAACCTAGCTTCTACTACTCTTTCCCATAACTTCATGCTGTGACTGATCAATTTAATCCCTCTGTAGTTACTACAGCTCTGCACATCACCCTTATTCTTAAAAATCGGTACCAAAACACTTTCTCCATTCCTCAAGCATTCTCTCACTTTCCAAGATTTCATTAAACAATCTAGTTAAAAAATCCACTGCCATTTCACGTAAACACCTCCATGTTTCCACAGGTATGCCATCTGGACCAACAGCCTTTCCATTCTTCATCCTCTTCACAGCTATCCTTACTTCCTCCTTGCTAATCCACTGCACTGCATGACTCACTACCTTCACATCATCCAACCTGCTCTCCCTCTCATTCTCTTCATTCATCAGCCCGTCAAAGTACTCTTTCCATCTGTTCAACACACTCCTCGCTTGTGAGTATGTTTTCCTCATAATCCTTTATCATCCTTACCTGCTGCACATCTTTACTAGCTGGGTCCCTCTGTCTAGCCGATTGGTTCAGGTCTTTTTCTCCCTCCTTAGTATCAAACCTTTCATACAACTCTTCATACGCCTTATCCTTAGCCTAAATCACCTCTCTCTTTGCCATGCACCTCATCTTCTTATACTCCCTGTCTACTTTCATCTCTCTGACAATCCCCCTTCTTTGCCAACCTCTTTCTCTGTATACTCACCTGTACTTCCTCATTCCACCACCAGGTCTCCTTGTCCTCTTCCTCTTTCCAGATGTTAAACCAAGCACCTTTCTAACCATCTTCCTTACTAGGTCTGCTGTAGTTACCCAGCTATTCGGTAACTCTTCACTGCCACCCAGTGCCTGTCTTAACTCTTCCCTGAACTCCACCTCACAATTACCCTTTTCCAATTAACACCATTTGATCCTTGGTGCATCCTTGGCCCGCACACTCCTCCTCTTCATCCAACCTACAAACCACCATCCTATGTTGCCTAACTACACTTTCCTCTGCCACCACTTTACAGTCTCCAATCTCCTTCAGACTGGCCATTCTACATAAGATATAATCCACCTGTGTGCATCTTCCTCCACTTTTGTTTTTAATTTCTCCAAGTCTTTTGAGTTTCTAATACCATGACGGGAATGGACCCTATTCTTAAGTCAAAGTATGATTAAAATTCATGAAATTAATATTGTTTCACTCTGATGTTAGCCAAAAGTGCTCTTTGCAACACCCGCAGTGTGCCCAGTAATGACTCCTCCTGCAATTCATACGGTGTTACAAGAATTGGTAACATATCTAAATAGGATTGCAAATTCTTTTTTATAAGACTAATTGCTCCTACTACTACTGGAACTGTCTGGGTATCTTTCTTCCACATTGCTCTCGTTTCTGCCTGCAGATAGAGGTATTTTATGACTTTGTGTCTCTCTCTGTAAGCAAGACACTGTAGTCACTAGGTGTGGTGATTTCAATGATCAATGCTGCTTTTGTCTTATTTTCTTGGATCACTATATCCAGTTTTTTAGCATCTATCTTTTGGGCTGTTGGTACTGGGTGATCCCATGTGATGTAAACTTCATCATTTTCTATGGCTCATGTTTCCAGTGCTTTTCAGCCACTTTGAAACCATAATGTGTGCACAATCTCCAGTGTAACAATCTCAAAAATTACTATGCCTTTCAGTATACAGTCCAAGAGAGATGCAACCAGCAATAAGGTGTGTGACTGTTTCCAATTCGGTTCCACAAAACCTACATATATCTGTTTCTCCCACATGCTCAATGGACTTCGTAAACCAACGTGTATGCAGCCCACTAGCTAGGGCTGCCAATATTAACCTTTCATTTCTTGATGTAAATTCACCTCTCCTTAACCATTCCTACGTTTATTCTTGATCAACATGAGGCTCTTCCATAAGTTTTCTATACTGTAACTACATTTATGTTTTTTCCACATTTCTTGCCTTCTCATCTGATCCCTCACCTTATATTCTTTCGTTTTTTAGCACATTCAGTTGCTGCCTCTTTATCCACTTCTGGTTTGATTTCCATTCCTGCTTGACGTCGATATGCTTCTGCTAAATTAAGCAGAGATGTCATCTTAGATTTATTTTCCTCATGTTTCAAAACTTTCACCACATTTGTATCTTGTGAGGTCAGTAGATGTGTGGAGTCCCACGACTGCAGATCTATATACATGTAATCAATTTCAAGGAGGCTCATCCCTCCTTCAGAATGGGGAATATATAATCTTGGTATACACTTGTTTTTATAAATCATTTGGTGAGCATGAAGCATCCTTCTTGTTTTAATATCCAATCTATCCAACACTTTTTGGGGCCAGTCAATCACTCCAAAACTGTAAGTTAGGACAGGAAGAGCAAATCGATTTATAGCTTGGATCTTGTTCCCAAGTGTCGATGCTATGTTCAGGATTAATTTAAGTCTTCTAAAATACTCCTTACTAAGCTTTACTCACATTTGTTCAAGTTCTATTGCTGATCCTTCATCAATTCCCAAGTATTTATACACCCCCTCTTGCTCAAGTTCTTTTATATCACATTTTTGCCCCGAACTGATGTTTTCCTGGTGCTGCAATTTTCCCTTTTTTTAAGGTTGCTTTTGCACATTTGTCAAGACCAAATGACATTCCAATATCATCTGAAAAAGTTTTGAAAATCGGCAGCTGTGCTTTCAATTCCTCATCTGATGAGCTATAGAATTTTAAATAATCGGCAAAGAGAAGATGAGAAGTCATTATACTTTGTTGTTTTCTAGAAGCCAAATTACAGCCATGACCTAAGCTGTTAAGTAAACAGCTTAATGGATTGATGGCAAGGCAAAATAGCAAATGTGACAGGGAGTTACCCTGGAATATCCCCCTTTGGATTTTTATCCCTGGGATAATAATCTGTCCTTTATCATGGCTTAATTACAAACTGGTCTGCCACTGTTTCATGGTTACTGTAATGTAATCAATCAGTGAAGGATGTATGTTATACATTTTTAAGCACTCTTTTATCCATGAATGTGGGATACTATCAAATGCTTTTTTTATAGTCAATCCATGCCATACTTAGATTCTTCCCTTTCTTACAGTTCTCCATTATAACTTCAACAACAAATGACCTTTTGTTCCATATGACTTTCTTTTACTGCCCTTTTGTTCTACTGCCATAATAAAGTTTTCTTCTAAATGACTATAAACTCTGTTGGCGTCAATCCCTGTGTTTTGTTTATACATCGTTGGAAGACAAGTTATTGGTCTATAATTTTTAGGGTAGCTTATAGGTTCACTCTTAAGCAAGAGCATTGTTTTTCCTGTTGTTAACCAGTGCGGTGTCTGTTTGGGGTGTGCATATAAATAGTTCTTACTTATGGCTAGATCCTCATATAAAGAAATTAATACTTTAAGCCAAAAGTTAGGTACTGCATCGGGCCTGGGGTTTTCCAATTAGAGGCTTTTCTCAACTTTGTTTCAATCTCTCTGGCTGTTATTTCATCCCATTTCATATCCTGTACCTTTAAACTTCTTATTCTTTGTTTTACTTCTTCTATCCATTTAGCATCTTTGCTATGTTCCACAGGATCTTCATAGATACATCTCCAAAATGTATCTACTGCCTCTTTTTTCGGCGGTCTATCAATTCCTTTTACCTTATTTCCCAATTCTCTATAAAACTTTTTTTGGATCATCAGTAAATTGCTTATTTTGTGCTTTTCCCTTATATTTATCTTCGTATCTTCTGAGTCTTTCAGCCTGTTTTTGAAATTTTTAGTTCATCTCCAATAGTGCACAATAGATCCTGGTCTGTTCTAGTACTGTGCATTGCTTTTATCACATCTATCTTTCTTAATATTTCTGTTGATCTGTTCCCTCTTCTATAATCCTCTAACAATGACACTTCTTGTCTTAGCCGCTTTATAGTTTTCTCTATTCGATATTTCCATGATGGTATTCGCTTTCACCCCCCCCCCTTTCCCTCGCTACCCTATGTTCCTGTGGTAGAATTGTATCAGTTATTAATTTAGCAGCACAGTAATATATTCTATTTACTTCTGTTATATCACATGGATCTCTGTGGACAGTCCTAATTACTGTGTTCATTTGTTTTATCAAGCTTCTGACTTTTGGGGTTTTATTAACCTTCTGCAGTCTATTTCTCTCACTGATCTTGAGCTATCCATCTTAGTCTATTAAATCAAGCAACTCTTCTCAACTCCTTTTCTTCCATACTGGGGGCGCATCCCTTGTTTTCCATTTCCTGTGGGGATTCTATAGAAAGTTCTATAACATCTTCTTGTGGCACATTCTCTTCAATTTCATCCTGTGTCATCTGTTATTTTGTCATATGGAAACGCACTGGCCTATCACTCCTCAACATTGATTGCAACAGAGTTTCCACAGTTTCCTGTTTCTTTCCTTCCTGTCTAGCTTCAAATGAACTTTTATACTGGTTTCCTGTGGAAGGCTCCAAAATACCTTTATGTGGCACCTGACCTGTTTCTTCCTGTTCCACTTGTTTCCCCTAAATTTGGATATCCATTGCTCTATCCTGTTGTGGTGCTTTCTGCATTTCATTTTCTACACTGAATCCTTCTATTTGCAGCTGTTCCATTACCTCAATTTCTATTTCTTTGACTTCGCCATTACTAATCTCTCTCTACTTTTCCTCTTAAGTCTTCTTACTTTTTGTATTGTAAAGTTTTCCATATCTGGATTCCTTTGCCAATATTTTTCTTCAAATATCTTTGGTGCTGCTCTTTTTGTATTAGTTAGTTATGCTTTCTCCTTTGCATAAATATTACACCGTAGTAAATCTCTTTTCCTTTCCCCTGTCCATATTTCTTCTTCACATGTCTCCTGATCATCTTACTTTTCCTTATTCTGGGGACTCACTCCATCATGCTGTGATGTAGTCTGTTTTAGGCCTTTTACATTAAATCCTTCACTTCGCAGGCACTCCATAACTTCAACTTCTATTTCTTTAACTTCTGCTTTACTAATCGTCTTTTCTATCTCCGCTCTTGTATGTCATCCTATGATCCCCCCCTCTTGTTAAAATATGTATTCACCAAAGCCATGTCCATCCTGTCTTCCCTTCCCCAGATAAAATCCTTCAACTCTTTTTTATTTGCTATGCACAATTTATCTGAGTGATAAATTATGCCCAACCTGTGTATAAGACTAAAGGGACTAAAAATATTTTAATGGACTGTTATCTTAGTATATATATATCCGTATAACAAAACTTCCAGATTCTCAATTTTTGAATTATGTTCTGTTTAGTGTCTTCCCACATATCCTTAACTGCCACCACAGAGTCATTTGCAATCTATACGCCTAAATACTTCATTTCATCATGTCCCCTTAACTATGGATATTGTTGGACTAATTTGTGTGTGGGTACATAATTTACTGCTATTGCCTTTGTTTTAGCTTCATTAATTTTGTATTCCAAGACGACTTGAAACTGTCTTAAAATGTTCCACAACACAGCAATGTCCCTTTCTGGTTTTGTCATGTATAAAATATTATTTGCAAACAGAGCCAGCCCTTCCTGACTACTATACCAATCACATCCTTGAATTTCTGAGTCTCCCATTCTCTTTGCCAGTGGTTCTAAATACAATGTAAACAACAAAGTGGAAAGCGGACAACCACGCCCGGTTCCTCCACTCAAGTAGAAATCATCAGCGATGACCCCACGCACTTTAATTCATGCCTCTGATCCCTCATATATTCTTCTAATCAACCTTAGAATTGTACCAGGGAAAGCAAATGCTTCCATTGCCCTGCTCATGAAGTCTCAGTCTACTTTGTCAAATGCTTTCTCTGCAGCAAGACGGACAAATAAATGTAATTTCTTACATTCTGTTTTGCTCTGGATCATCAATGTTCTGTTAATATTGTGAAAGGTTTGCCTCCACTCCACAAAACCACACTGATACATATATAACAATTTTGGCATCACCTCTGCCATTCTTTTAGCCATTATAGACAAACACTTTATAATCATGGTTTAGTATTGAAATGGGACTGCACAAAGCTGGATCCGATGGATCTCCACCCTCTTTAGATATTACCCTTACCACAGCCTTCTTCCTGGATGCCGGCACCTCTCCTCCTCTAAAAATACTGTTAAACAAAGCTTTCCAGATCTTTATCAGTCTTTTCCCTCCTAACTTACAAACTTCCACAGGAACACCATCTATTCCCCAAGGACTTGCCTGTAGACTGGTTATGCACAGCCATTTTTATCTCATCCCTTCCTATCCTGTTAGTAATTGAGCCTCATCTACCTCCAACTTCGGTATATTTAATTCTTCCATAAGCATTTCCATTTGCACATTTTCTTGATTTCCATATCTCTCTGCTTTATACAATTTTTCATAAAATTTCCAAAATACTTCATCGAGGTTTCTTGTTATCTTCTCCATTATAGGTACCCCAAGCTTGGTGACTGCCCTTTCCATTTTCTATTGCCTGAGGAGTTGTGCTAAAAGTTTTTGTGTTTTAGAATCATCATCAAAAAACAGCTGCTTAACAGCAATCTTTCTAAACTTGGGCATATTATTGAGGTAATCCCTTATTTTCTGTTTAGCATTCTGCAGCTGCTCTTTTTGTTGTTCTGAGAGAGATCCCCCCTATTTTGCAATACTTTAACATTTGTCAATCCCTCTAAATAATTATTGTTACTGTTAAAACAATATCTCCCTTTCTTTTACTTCCAACCTAGTTTTAAACTCCATTTTAATTTTATCCCACTCCATAGTTATGTTTTCAGAACATAATTCTATCTTCTCTAGTAGCCCCTGAATTAATTCCATAACTTATTCCTTAAATTTGTCTCTTTTCAACCGATAGGTGGGAAAGCACCAGTGTTTCATTTTTATTTCATTACCTTGCGTTTTTATTTTAGTTATTATTGGTGCATGATATGAAATAGTTATTGGGTGTGTTTCAAGACCTTCAATTAAATGCACATGCTCCTGTGAGATATAAAATCTATCTAGCCTAGCCCAGTTTTTGTATCACGGTGAGTAATATGTAAATTCACTCCAAACTCCTAGTTCTGAATTCACATCTTCCATGCCAAACATTTTCATAAATTTATTCAAAAATCTACCCTCCTTTGTTATATTTTCCCTTCTGGGCCCCCCAGATGCATATTCAATGTCGGCTTCAGGAAACTCATGGCAGACAACGAATATACCAAAATAGGTTTAATAAACGAAAACGAACACTGGATACAACCATATAGTAAGTAGTGTTCATTTTCACTTATTAAATATTACTATACAGTTGTATCCAGTGTTAGTTTTCGTTTATTAAAATATTACTATACAGTTGTATCCATTGTTAATTTTCGTTTATTAAACCTATTTTGATATATTTGTTGTGTGCCGTGCATTTCCTGAAGCCTACTTCTTGTTTGCTTGGTTGTGTTAGTCTTGTTTCTTGTGATTACATCTTCAGTGTTGCAAACCAAATTTCAGTCTCCACCTGTAAGTAATTTTCCTTGCCGAAAGCGGATTATTTCTCCCAGAATTTTCTTAAGCTCCATTATAGCAGTTTTAGGGGGGATGTAAACGCATGCCAGTGCAATCCTCCTCCCTAGCCAGTAGCCCAGTATCTTCCATTATTATCTTTTCCCCCCTCTTCTATCACTCCTGGAACTCCTCTTGCAAATAATACAAGTACTCCTCTTTTCCTTTGCCCAGATATTCCGCTGAATAACTATCCTGAAAACCTTTCTTTATCAAATTCACTGTTCAGTTCTTTCCCTGTGTGTCTCTTGTAGCATAGGAATTTGCACTCTACATTTTTAAATATAGTTCACCACTCTTTCTTTTTTATATTTATCTGTAAGACCATTCGGACTGAAAGAAATTACATAAAGCATAATTTTCTTACATAGTTATTATTACCACCTTTTACATGTAACTGCTGTTTTGCTAAATGCCCAATTCCAACTTTTATGTTACATGAACATACTGTTCGCCAGGTTGGTCTTTTACACAGTCGTTTCATGTCATATCCATTTGCGCCCATGTCACAGCTTACATATCTTTTTGGGTTTTTTTTGAAAGCCCTCAAACAGAACAAATCACCCCCCCCCCCCCCAAAAAAAAAAAAAGAAAACCTCCTAAAACATATGAACTTAACAACTGAAGTTTTTGCTGCCTAATAAGTACACAAGTTATAAGTTGATAGCTAGACAGACAGGCTAAAGTCAACCAGAAAGAAAGGTCAGTCATGCTAAGATGCATGGTACAGCCTGTGCTATTAGTAAGTGCTATTTGATTTTGTACATCTTTATAACTCTCCCAGATGAGAAAACACTTGAATGCTTTCAATAAACAGCTTCTTCAAGCCATTTCTCTTTATCAAATTGTCTTCTAATGACATGCAAACCAGACACAAAACTGCTAAGGGTACCACATTTATCAGAAAAAAGCCTTACAATATGCAATATTGTTTTTCATTTACATGCTTTGTAATAAACTTGTTACTGGATAACGCCTATGGTTTTTACACAGCATTTCTTTATGCAAGCATGGGAAAAAGCTCAATGATTTTTCTTTTGTCATACTTTCTTAAACAGACCTTCCACCCCCCCCCATCTCCTCCCCTCCTCTTTTTTTTATTTTAGTGCCTACATATCTCAAAACTGAACAAAGAAAAAGAGAGAAGGTTGAACAAGAAAAAAAAAGCATCTGTTTATATTAGTGTCTCCATTGCATTTAAAAAAAACAGAGAACTTTACTTTAAGTCTAACTGGTTTTGTATCATCTTTAAACCTATCACACCTGGGAAAACTACTGACTGTTTTCAGGGAACATCATCTCCTAGTCAATTTCTCTGTTCTTTTTTCTTCTTTTCACTCAGCCAGTCTCCTTCCACCAGACTTGTCTGCAGTTTCTCTTTATCAGTGTGTGTCAACGGAGGCATGAAGACCAGCTGCAGAAATGCTACTTAGTATACATATTTGCAAGTGCTAGAAAAAGAAGCCTTATAATATTCAATATCTTTTTCATTTACTTACCCTCTGTCTTAAAACAAAGGTCCTTAGTCATTTCCCCATGCAAGAATAAAAAAAGCACATTAATTTGAACTCTGTCATGTCCCCTTAACCAGGCTCTCTTTTCCTTTTTTATCATTACATTGCCTACGTTTCTCAAAACTGCACAAGAAAAAGAGAAGAGGGAAGAAAAAAAATACACGTTTACAATCTCCATTACACCCAAAAACAGCATGCAAAGAAAACCATGCAATACAGATACAGTACTATTAAGAAAAGAAAGTGTTTTCTTTACTTACAGTTATCGTTCTCCCCTCTCATCCCCTCCCCAAAGCATTTTTCTGAATACTAATGACATGAAGTAGAGCATATACTTTAGTCCTCCACTCAGCAAACAAATTTTGAAGTCCAATATTTCCTTGTTCTGTCATATTTCACAAATATAATTATTGCATTGTAATCCCACATTAAGTTACTGATTTTATTACTGTTCTTCTCCATCACCCAAATTCTGTCTGCTTCATTTCCAGCATACTCTCGATTGTTCTAGTCAACTCTCGTGCTCCCTTCCTTCTCTCGAACATTTCCATTGAAATACTGGAAAAGGTTTCACAGGTGCAGTCTCTCTGTGGTCTTTATTACTAGAGGAACAAGAAGCAGAATCTCCTTCTGTTTCACAGCTCAGTCTTTGATGGACAAACTTTTGTATTTCCTCCTTTAGCATGCACTTCATCAAAAATGTTGTCCATCCAGGGAAGAATATCTTGAAGACAGCTGGATACAGCAGTTTGAATCTCACACCTGTGTCTCAACATTCTCTGAATAGTGGAATGAATTTACTTCTCGTTTGCCAAGTCAATATGTATTTTTCCATAACAGACCTGCGACAATCTGGAATTTCCATGGTGATGTCACCAAATTTTCCCAGAGTTGTAGTGAATCCGTTTTTCCCCCATTTTTACAATGGGACAGTGTGCCACATCAACATTAGTCAATGTTCATAGGTTGGTACTGGGCTATCTGCCTGAAGGCATATATTAGCCCAGCCACGTTGTGCGGTATTCACCGCCCCTTTAGTAGTTCCCTAGACCCTTGTACTAGCAGCTAGTACCCTTGGCCCCTATCTAGTAGTGCTGTTGGTGTGATCCCTGGTGTGAACATTCTGTTACCCATCCACTCATCAAGGTTCCTCTTGAAGAGTGATAGTGAGGGGCACTGTCTTATGTAGATCGGGACCCTGTTCCATAGTAAGGGAAGTCTCTGCGAAGGGAATCTATCCCTCCATCATGTTCTATTCATTGTTGTGTTGAGGTTTATATCCCTAGAGCGTGTAGCTCGAGTAGATTTGGTTTTGCTAAGATGGAGCATGTTCAACAATTCTGGGTTGGACATGGCTCTGTACGTTAGAGATCGCCTCGGAGAAAGCGGTATGCAACAGATAACAAACTTGATGTGACCAAATCACCTAGAGCACATGTTTACATTGCCAAGTGGTTAGCCCTGATGCATGTAGTTTATCTTCTCCATTAAAAAGATGCTAGGCCTACAAGGACTAACCTGTCAACAAAAATAAAAATAAGTTGGCTGAACATCATTTTTTTTTACTGCTTTAGGATCCAAAGGACTAGGCTTTCACAATCTATGTCAATGATCAAGATAAATCTGGTATTACACATCACAGCTGGATTCACCTACCTAAGCTTGCATATGACAAAAACAACAACAATGTGAATGCAAAGCAAGCACAGTTGTCAAACTATATAAAAAATTAGTTACTTTATCCTCTTCTGCAGCATGAACAGAGTGGTTTGGAGAGAAGTAGGTTTCTTCTTAAAATAAACTTTTTCAGACCTACATCTGACATATATGTTGGAAAAAAACGTTTACCAATATGCATTCTGGATGTACTTTCTTATACTCTTTACTATACTGATATTCTGGTTTAGTTTTACATGTACTGTGTCACCAGGGCTAAAGCAAGGGAATCTACAGGGCAGCATAACCATTTTGCATCCCTCCGTTGTCTATAAATGAATACAACTGTGATTGTTTAACGACAATGTAAATAGTCAAAACTTTTAAAGGAAATATCAGCGTATAGGCAAAGAGAAAGAAATGGGGGGGGGGGCTAAACTAAATAACAGCACTGGCAGAGTTTTTAACAGAAGCTGCCATTAAAAAAGGAATAATTAGTAGAGCATATAAAACACTGCATGATAACTATAAGAATCAATCAGAGGAGGTTAGCATGGATTGGGAAGAGAGATTGGATAAGCAATTCACAAAGAAACAATGGGAGAATATATGCATGTCTCCCAAATATGCAACAAAATGTAGAAGATTTAGGATGTTTACCTGAAATGTTTACATAGATATTTTTATACCCCATGCAGTCTCCACAGAATTTTTCCTCAAGCAGAGAGTAAGTATTGGAAGGGAAAAAAAGAGGTAATTGGGAACATATTGTCTTGCAGTGCGGTGAATTGGCGGACTTCACGGATTCCCTGCAGGATGCACTGTCAGAGATGCTGGGTGGGCAGATTGGTCAGACGAAGGAGATGATTTTTTGAGCCATGATACAGAATCAGAATTGCCTAGACATGGTAAGGCCTTGCTGTGTCTAATAATGGTGGCTGCCAAAAAAGCAGTTACTAGAAAATGGAAATCAAAATCTAAACCAACTATACTGAAAGTAGTGAATACAGTAACAGAAAAAAAACAACTGGGACTGAGATCTTTTAAAAAGGGTAGGAGCAAACTACATAGGAAAAAATGGGAACTGTGGGAACACTACATACAAGGGAAGAATGAGGTCTAAAAGTGGCAGTACTTAAATGAGCTACGTAATGTTTGAGCGAGAAAGACTGGGTAGATTATAGGTGATGTATAATCTTTGCAACTGGGCGTGTGCCAATATGGTTTGTGATGTAAAATGCTTACAATTAGGATTGTGTTTGCGTTGTTTGTTTTCATTTATATAAATTTATGATTGCTTATGTAGTAAGTGATGGTGTAATAAAGATGTTTCTTGTTTCAAAAAAAAAGAAGGCAGGAACTGAATCATTTATTTAATACTGCTTAGATTATATAATACATAGCAATAAGTGTGAAGTGTAATGTTTGTGATGTTAATGTAGTTTGATTACTTTTATATGAATGTAAATTTGCCTACGTCACAAGTGATAATTCAGTAAAAGTGTTTGAAAAAAAACTTTTAAAGGAAGTCTGACAGTTTAAACAAATGTCAGTTTTTGACTATGATGACTTACAGCTTGTAAACTTTACCTGTTATATATTTTTAAGGGTAGGTTACCTATCTTTAAAAAAACAAACACTCAACTTAACAGTTTACCGACTGTCTAATAACCAAGAGCATGTACTGTCATTTTTTTTAAAGTTTGACACTCTACAACTTTTATGCCCTTGGAGAGTTCCCCATTCACCACACCCTTGCTATAGCAGCGCATCACATTTACAGTCCAAGTCTGTTTTATTTAAGTTGAGAGTTAAATACTAAAGGACATCAAGTAACATACAAATTTTCACTACTAGTAACTAATAATTCCCACCATATCTCACCACAGAGACATTATGTAAAGACCTCAAACTACTGTTTGGCTGTAACAGAAACTGAGAAAAAGAAGTTATGTACCTACCATAATGTTCCATATTAGTTGTCTTCATCTCGCCTTCTTTCTTGCTGGTTGGGATCAGAGCCGATCCTTGGCTCCGACTCTGCCACCTTCTATAGCTCGAGAGCTGTTTACTGGCTCGAGGCTACCCCTTATCCCATGATGCCTAGCGTTAGCTACCCAGATCTCATTTGTAATAGCTAACCCCAGACATAGCTAGAGAATCAACCTGTCCAAACAAACAGGTTGAGCATACCAGTCATACTCTCTCAGTCAATAGAGGAAACAAAAGTACAGTTTTGTACCTACAATAAATGTAGATGTTCGAATGCTAATACAGCTGCAGTCCTTACATATGGGTTATCCTGCCATCAGGCGGGTCCTCGGTCGGCAGAATTCCAAAGTCTAGGTCCGGCGTCAGTTGTCGTCGCTTCTTCCCTGACATCAGTGTGACAGGGGTATAAAAGAACCAGCCGACGCCATTTTCTTCAGTTTTTCTTGCCCCAGATGTCAGGTGCCCCCAGAAGGAAGGCAATACATAAAATTAGGTAATAATGCAATGCAATATAATCAAAAAACAGTAGTTGCAAGCAAATACACCATAAAAGAATACCCCTAGAGGGGAAGGAGGGAGGGAAACCTGGACTGCAGCTGTATTAGCACTCGAACATCTACATTTATGGTAGGTACAAAACTGTACTATGTTCATCGTGCATACAGCTGCAGTCCTTACATATGGGTAGAATCCCAAAGCTAAGAAAGGGGTGGTAGGCATTCGGTGTAATTAGGGGGAGCCAAAATGCCCTGCAGGACTGCAGTGGCAAAGCCTGCTCTAGATTTGGAGTATAATGGTAAGTTGTAGTGCTTGGAGAAGGTATGCACAGAACTCCAAGTGGCTGCTTCCAAGATATCCTTGGTAGGGACTCCTCTGAGAAAGGCTGTAGAGGTGGCTGTGGCCCTGGTGGAATGAGTTCTAATGCCTGTAGGCACAGTATCGCCATGAAAGGAATAGCAAAAGCGTATGCAGTGGGCTATCCTTTTTGAAATTGTCTGTTTGGAAATTGGTTTTCCTTGAGCTCCTACTGCATAGGCCACAAAGAGCTGTTCTGATTTTCTGAAAGGCTTTGTTCTGTCCAAATAATAACGCAGTTGTCTGTGGATGTCCAAGGAATGTAGCAATCTCACCCCTTTGTTTTGAGGATTAGGATAAAAAGTAGGTAAGTGTATGGCCTGATTTAAAGCTACCCTGGATACCACTTTAGGCATAAAGGACGGGTTGGTTCGTAAGGAAACTCTGTCCTGATGGAAGATGATAAAAGGCTGGACAGCCATGAGAGCCTGTAATTCTGAAACTCTACGAGCTGAGGTGATAGCCAGAATGAAGGCTGTTTTCCAGGACAAGTATTGCAAATCTGCTGTAGCAGCTGGCTCAAAAGGAGGGAGGGTGAGTTTTTCCAGAATGAAATTAAAATCCCAAGCAGGTATTGGTTGTTTCCTTGGAGGTCTCAAATTCTTAACCCCTCTGAGGAACGGTCTTAAGAGAGGGTGCGAGAATAAAGGTGGATCAGTGTTGCATTCTGCAGAAATGGCTGAGGCATGGATTTTGATGGAGGAGAAAGAAAGTCCATTGCTTAGCAGTTCTGTCAAATATTGTAGTATTTGTGGTAAATTCAGTTTTCCAGGGTCCTGGCCCTTTTTCTCATTCCAGACACAAAAACGTTTCCATTTTGCGGAGTAAGCTTTTCTAGTTGATGGCCTCATGTTCTCCAAAATGACATCCTGCACCTCCTTGGAGAGTAGGGCCTGCTGTGATGCTAAGAAATCTTCCATGCGGCTAGATTGAGAGTTTTTAGCTGACTGAAGAGTTTTGAAGTTGTGTTGAGTCAGAAGAAGAGGCATTAGAGGCAGGGTCCATGGTGGGGAATGCGTCAGGCTCCTCAGGAGTGGGTACCAGTGTTGCCTTGGCCAGTCCGGAGCAATGAGGATCATCTTTGGTCTGTCTGCTCTGGTCTTCAATAGACCTTTGGGCAGCAGAGGAAGAGGTGGAAAGGCATAAACTGTCATTGATGTCCAGCTGAAAGAGAGAGCGTCCACTCTCCAGGCCTTTGGGTGGAAGATCCATGAGCAGAATTTTGTCAATTGATGATTTTTGTGGGAGGCAAATAGATCTATGTCTGGTCTTCCCCATTCTTGGATTATTTCTGTAAAAACTTTTGGATGCAACTTCCATTCGTGTGGATCTGTCATAATCCTGCTTAGGCTGTCTGCCAGTATGTTTTCCTTGCCTGGCAAATACTGTGCTTGTAGTTCCATTTGTAAGTCCATGGCCGTGTTCCAAAGTGACATGGCCAGTCTGCATAGGGGGTAAGAATGTGTCCCTCCCTTCTTGTTTATGTACCACATAACTGTGGTGTTGTCCGTTCTTATCAATAGTTGACCTGGTTTTAGAAAGTTCTTGAAAGCTATAATAGCATTTATTACTGCTAGCATTTCTTTTTGATTGATGTGAAGGTGCTTTTCTTTTTGGGACCATTTGCCCTGAATGCACCGATCTGTCATGTGCACCCCCCAGGTGTAGTCCGAGGCGTCTGTTGTGATGACTTGATTTGCTTGAGGCTTGCTGAAAGGGAGGCCTGTGTTTGTTCGGCATGCTTGAGCCCACCACAGAAATTCCTTTTGCAGACATGGAATTAGTGGTATTACTGTTTCCAAACTGTGGCTGTGTTGAGACCATATGTTTTTCAGGTACCATTGTAGTTTCCTCATATGCAACTTTGCACATGGGATTAGTAAGATGCAAGATGCCGTGAATCCCAGAGCCTGCAGGATTTTCCTTGCAGTAAGCCTGGTGCAATTTGCTAGTGTTCTGAAGTACTGGATTAGTTGCCCCTGCTTTTCTGGCGTGAGGTAGGCCATCTGGGTGTTTGTGTCCAAGTTGGCACCCAGGAAAATTATCTTCCGAGAGGGTATTAGTCTTGATTTCTTTTTGTTGACTGTGTATCCCAGAGAGTTTAATAACATTATTACATAAGCCAGATGTTTCTGAAGGATGTGTTTGCTGTCCGCTTGGATCAGGCAGTCGTCCAAATAGGGATATATTTATATCCCTTGAAGTCTGCAGTAGGCAATTACTAATGCCAGGCATTTCGTGAATACTCTGGGCGCAGTAGGTAAGCCAAAGGGCAATGCAGAGAATTGATAAGGAGTTGAACCTGCAAGAAATCTGAGGTATCTTCTGCAATTTTGTCTGATTGGGACATGCAGGTATGCCTCCTTGAGGTCCAATGTTACCAGCCAAGACTCCTTGCCCAGCATGGGAAGAAGCTGCTGTAGAGTGAGCATCTTGAATTTTGGTATGAGTAGGAATGTGTTTAGGATGGATAGATCCAGAAGAGGTCTCCAATCTTTTCCCTTCCTTGGCACCAGAAATAGCCTGGAATAAAACCCTTGACCTTGTTCATGCATAGGTACCTCTTGAATAGCTTTCATGTTTTTGAGATCTGTAATTAGCCTTTGTGCCTCTGCCCTTTGATTGTGTGGCAGGTTTGGCATATCTCTCATTTTTGGAAGGGTGTGAAAATGGAATTTGTAGCCTCTGTTTATAATGTCCAGGATCCATTTGTCCTTTGTGACAGTATGCCAATTTTTTGAAAATAATGCCAGCTTTCCTCCCAAGGGGGCTGCCATTTGAGATCTGGTTGGCATGCAAAGTGGAAAGTCATTGGGTTTGCTTTCTGATAGATTGCGAGTTGTCCTCACCACCTCTTTGTGTAGGAGCTTGCCATTGTCTGCCTCTGTACGATCCTTGGGATTGTCCTCTGCCCCTCGGGCGCCTGTATCTGCCTCTTTGGGGTCTGTCTGTGGCAGGAAAATACCAGTTTTTGGAAGGCCAATTCCTACTAAAACGTGGGGGCTGTACCTGTAGAAATTCTTTCGCAGTTTGCATTGATTTAGCCTTTTCCTCCATTTTCCTTAATACCTCCTCAGCATTAGCACCAAATAATACATCCTTTTGAAGAGGAGCGTCTAGTAATTTAGCTTTGACTGATCCAGTAACAGCAGCTCTGCATGAGGCCTCTAGAGTATCAAAACCACATTGTAAGGTATGCTTACCCACTTGTTCTGCACTATGTATCAAGTCCTGCAACTCTTTCAGATCTGGTTGTTCAGGTTGTGACATTTTACTTTTCAATTGTGATAACATAAACTGCTGGTATTTTAGCATATGAAACTGACAGTTTAAGGCCCTCATAGATAAGGTAGCCGAGGTATATACCTTTTTCCCCCACCTTTCCAAGGATCTGGAATCTCTCTCGGAAGGCAAAGGATTTTTAGCAATGGAGGCCTTAACTCCCTTGGGGCCCTGTGAGATGGTTTCTGGGTCAGCAGCATGGCTCTTGTAAAGAAATTGGTGTGAGTCAGGGACCCTGTAGTACCTGTCAAGCTTAACTGGAGCTGGAGGTAGAGAATCCGGGTTAAGGCAGGCCTCCGAGTAAACATCATCTAGAATGTCCGAGACAGGAGGTATAGCCAAAGGCCTGTGCTGAGGAAGTAAAAGAAATTCCCTGAGCCTTTTCTTGGAATCAGAATAATCCTGGCCTTCCCAGTGGAAGTGTTCCCTTAAGGTATGCAAAGTTTCCCCAAATGAGTAATCCTCAGGGGGAGATACAGAAGGAATGGACTCCTCCGCATCAGAGTCTTCAAAAGGGGAGTAAGAATGTTCCTGATCATCAGAGTGCTCTGAAATAATGGAGCCCTGATCAGAGGAGGGGGAATCTTCCTCCACTCTAGGCCTTTTGTCTGGAGGGGGCTGAGAACCTCTGATAAGAGTAATTAAATCCTCAGCCATTTTAAGCATCTGTTTCTTAGGCATGGGGCCTGGAGATGGGCCCTGTGCAGCTGGTCTCAGAGTGTATGGTTGCTTTAGACTTAGAGAAAGCCTTGATAGAATAAGAGGAGGAAGGTCTGAAGACACCTTGAGTGGAGGTGGACCTGTCCACATTCTGAGTTTCAACTCCGACAGTGGCTTCGGTATCTGTAGTCGGGGTGTGGGCCGAGGATCCTGCGACCTCGGGTACAGGAGACACCGTCAAAGGCAGGTCGTTGGTAGGCAGGGGCTGCGTAGGCGCCTCACTGAGAACCGGACCATGTGTAGCCGGCTTTGGCGTGGTGTCGGTAGAGGCCGCGGACCTCGAGTGTCGGTCCTTGTATTTTCGTTTTTTAGACAAAACCGGAGTCGGAACATAGTATAGTTAAATGCTTTTCCAAAATAATGCTGGGCGAACTCCGCCCGACACTTAACAGTGCGTTTGTTGAATGTAGCACAAAAGTGGCAGGCCGAGACCTCGTGGTCAGGGCCTAAACAAGGTATACAGAGGGAATGGAAATCCTTATGCGGTATTTGCTTCCCACAAGAAATACAATTATTAACTTTGTCTGACATAGGTCTGAGGCAAGAAAAGTTTCAACGGGTACTTAGCTTTTAAGAAGACTTCGGTTTCCAAATTTTCGTAATCTCAGGAGCTGGCCGACCGGCACTTGCGAACTGCTTCTGCTTCGGGCACCGCGCGGCAAGAAAGACTGAAGAAAATGGCGTCAGCTGGTTCTTTTATACCCCTGTCGCACTGACGTCAGGGAAGAAGCGACGACAACCGACGCCGGACCTAGACTTTGGAATTCGGCCGACCGAGGACCCGCCTGACGGCAGGATAACCCATATGTAAGGACTGCAGCTGTATGCACGATGAACATCCAGAGAACACTCAGCCAGTGAAACCAAAACTCCTCTCGATCCAAAAGTACAGGGGGAAGGAAGGTGGGACGCAAGAAAGAAGGCGAGATGAAGACAACTAATATGGAACGTTATGGTAGGTACATAAATTCTGTATGTTAAGTTGGCTATCTCGCCTTCGTTCTTGCTGGTTGGGACAGCGTCCCTAGCACCTACATCCCTGGGTGGCTCAACAGACTCTTCAAAACAGTGGAACCAAAGTCAGCTCTACTCCTGGAGACCATATCTAGCTTGTAATGAGAAATAAAGGTATGAGGATTGGCCCACGTAGCAGCTGCACAGATAGAATCCATGGGCAACATAGATTGAAAGGCTACAGAGGTGGCCCAAAGCCCTAGCAGAATGACCTTTTGGTTTGATAGGCAACTCTTTGTTTCTCAATTGATAAATGAAAGTAATAATGTGAGACAACCACCTGAATAAGGTCACTTTGGAAACTGGGAGACCTTGTTTGCCTAGAGCGTAAGAAAGGAATAGTTGGTCTGACTTCCTTATATCCTTAGTCCTATGCAAGTAAAACACAATTGTCTAAGAATGTCCAATTGGTGTAATTTGTATTCTGCCTTGTTGGTGTGGTTAGGGAAAAACACAGGAAGGTCTATAGATTGGTTCAAATTGTTTTCTGAGCAGACTTTCAGAAGGAACAAGGGATTAGTCCTCAGAGCAACCCTGTCCTTAAGAAAAAACAAGTATGGAGGACGAACACATAGTGCCTGAAGTTCAGAGACATGTCTGGCTGAAGTAATAGCTACCAGAAAAAGTGTTTTCCAAGATAGAAACTTAATGGAGCAGGATGCGGCAGGTTCAAAAGGGGGCATAATTAAGGAGGTTAGTAAAAAAATTAAGGTCCCAAGGAGGAGGGTGATCTCTAACTAGAGGTCTAAGGAGAGTAGTCCCTCTTAAAAAGGCTTTACAGAGCTTATGCAACATAATGTTTGAATTAGACAACCCAACTTGAAGGTTAGAAATGGCCGCCAACTGAACCCTGATTGTAGCAGAAGCAGACCCAGAATGAAAAAGTTGTGCTAGGAACACCAAATTTTCGTGGACTGGGGATGAAAAAGGATCTACATTCCTAGCCTCTGCCCAACAAGAAAAACGTTTCCATTTGCTAGCATATGTCTTTCTAGATGTGGACTTGTGAGAGGAGATGATCTCACGCACGGCCGGGGAAATGCTGGGAAGCCTGGCTAAGGTTGGAAGTGGAGCAACCAACCTGTAAGCTGGAGTGTTTGGAGGGATTGATGCAGCCCGCCTGACTGATGAATCAGTAGGTCTGGAATCGGATCCAGAGTCCAGGGTTGATCGAGAAGGAAATGGTGCAAGAACGGAAACGATATCTGTTGAGGCCAGAAGGGGGCAATGAGGATTATTTTGCAACCCAACGATATTGCTTTCTGTATGAGTTTCGCTAACAGGGAAAACGGAGGGAAGGCATAAAAAAGTCCCTGAGGCCAATTGTGGACTACAGCATCTCTGGGTGTGTGACCTGGAAGCGGAAGAAGGGAGAAGTAGTTGCTGTATTTGCAGTTGAAGAGGGTGGCAAAAAGTTCGAAGCAAGGCTGTCCCCATTTGCGGAAGACCAGATCCGCAACTACCTGATTCAGAGACCACTCGTGAGGCATGAGAATAGCTCTGCTGAGCCTGTCCACTATGATGTTGGACCTCCCAGGGATGTGCGTCGCAACCAGAAATCATTGGGAAGAAATCACCCACTGCCAGAGTCTGAGTGCTTCTCGACATAAGGGGTAGGACTTGGTTCCGCCCTGCTTGTTGATGTACCAGACCACTGACATGTTGGCTGTTTGAATTGCAATAGTCCCAGAAGGGAGAGAGTCTTGAAGAGCTTGCAATGCTAGGAGCACGGCTCTCATTTCCAGGACGTTTATATGCAGGTGGTACTCGTGAGGCTGCCAAGTGCCTTGGACTGTCCTGCCCTGATAATCCCTCCCCCACCCTATCAGGGAGATGTCAGTGGTCACAGTGGCAACCGGAGGGGGCTGAATAAAAGGTCTGCCCTGAGTCACTAGTAGGGAGACCAACCACCAGGAAAGGTGCCTTTTGCATGTTTCTGTAATCATGATCATGTGAGACCTGTGCAGCTGTTGGAAAGACCACTGTGTGAACAGAAGCCACTGAAGGATCCTCATGTGAAAGTGGACCAGTGGGATTAGAAGACTTGCCGCTGTCATGGAACCCAGAGTTTGAAGGACGAACCTGACCTGGATCCTTTTGCTCTGCATTAGAATTTGTACTTGCTGGCGAACTGTAGACACCCTTTCTGGCGGTAGCCTTGCGGACATGTTCTTTGTGTCTAAGTCTGCTCCTACATAGGTGATAGATTGACAGGGCAACAAGGCAGATTTTTTGAAGTTTATTGTAATGCCTAGCTGGGAGCAGATTGTGACAGTGTAGTCCCTGGCTTGCAGAAATTGATGCCTGGTAGTAGCAGTGAGGAGCCAGTCGTCTAGATATGGAAACACCTGGAATCCTCGACGTCTCAGCTGAGCTGTGACCAGTGTCATACATTTGGTGAACACCCTGGGGGCTGTGGTGAGACCAAAGGGCAGAGCTCTGAACTGGTAATGACGGACTCCCAGCTGGAAGCGAAGGAATCTCCTGGAGCGCCTGTCCATTTTGATGTTGTAGTACGCATCCTGAAGATCTATGGAGCACATCCAATTGTCCTGACAAAGAAAGGGTAGAATGGACTGTAGCGTGACCATCCGAAACTGTTCTTTGAACAGACTTGTTTAGTCTGCTGAGATCCAGAATCGGTCTCCAGTCCCCTGTCTTTTTTGGAACCAAGAAGAACCTTGAGTAAGTTCCGGATCCATGTTGGTCTGCCAGGACTTCCTGGATACCTTCTTTTCTAGCAGTCTTGAAACTTCTATGACTGCTTGGTCCCTCGGATTGGGTGGAACATCTGGAACGGATTTGCTTGACGGTAACGGGGGTTGAGAGAAGGGAATTTTGTACCCTCCGGATATAATTTACTGTACCCATTTGTCTTGCGTTAAATTTTGCCAGGCTTTTGGGTATAGTGAAAGTCTTGCCTCGACTGCCTCCAGATGCGGGCAACCCTTCAGCGATGCTGAAAGGGCTTCTCAGAGAAGGATTCTCTGTTGCTCTGGTTCTGCGGACACCCTCTGCCACAAGGGCGGCGTCTATTGTTATTTCCCCCTCTGTCCCTGGAGGAAAAATCACTGTGTATCATTTGTCATGTGTGGATTTTCAGAACCACCTTTTACCACTCTTCTGACCCTTGGGGTATGGTCTGGAAGGAGTGGAAAAATTGACTCTCATGGCAGAGAGAGTTTTGCCTTCTTGCTCACACCTAGTCAAAGTGTCTTTCACCTGTGGTCCAAAAAGAAAGGGACCATCAAAGGGGGTGTTGGTGAAAGACACTCTAAAGGGTTCCGCAAAGTTACACAGCCGCATCCAGGCATGCCTCCTAAGGGCCATGCCTGTACCTGCGGCTCTACTCGCACCATCGGCTGCATAAGAAATGAGCCTCATGGAGGAGTTGACTACAGAATTAAGGGTCGCCAGCTGGGAAGCTACTTCAGCTTGAGCCCCCTCAGCTGATGGATCTTGAAGGGTATCTCCGAGCTCTAAGGAGATCCCTCTGAAGCCGGGTAAAATGGCATAAGTAGTTCAGTGACCCCATAGAAAAGGTGGCTGAAGCAAACATTCTTTTCCTGTATCTGTCCATGGTCCTGGACTCCTTGTTAGGAGGATGGACAGAAGAAGAGGTTTCTGCTAACTCTTTTTTGGTGGCTGCTGCTACCACCATGGCATCAACAGGAACACCTTTGGTAAGGAACTGTTTATCATGGGGTGCTGTGATGATCTTGCCAGGTCTCCTCGGAGTTGGTTCCACTGTATCCGGGGCTGACCAAGCCTTTCGAGCCACCACGGAAATAAGTGGATCGAAAGGCGGAGAAACCCAGGAGGTGGAAGGTCGGGAACTGAACGCATCCAGGAATGCAGACTCATCCTCGGTAGGGGCTTGGGGATTTCCAGTTCACCCTCTGCTTAAGCATTTCGAGGATGTCCAAAAAAGAAACGTCTTCAGAGGGGGATCTTGGGGACCCTTTCCTAATCATCTAAGTCTGTATCCGAAAGTGAGAGACTCAGGGGAGTCAATGTGCTTCCTCTTGCACTTCTTCTTACGAGGCAGCTCCTCTGAATGTTCAGAGGACACCCAATGGGGTGCCCTGGAGCACCGGTTCCTCACGCTTGGGGTCTGGAGGAGGAGCAGAGGTTGTTACAGGCACTACAGGGGACGGAGCCGGTGGGGCTAATAGTGGAGCTGACTCAGTGGCCAGCACACTCCTCATGACATCGAAGGCATCTCTGCCACGATGCAGAGAAGGCTCCAGTTCAGAGAAAATCGGAATCCTTCTCCGCACCAAGGGAGATGGCTCCGAGGCCGATGTAGGAGCTGAGCTCACCTGCGCCAAAGCTCCGAGAGGGAGAATGGGGTCGGACAAGGGTCCGATGCCACTCACCCCCTCAGAGCCGGTGAGGGAGCCCCGCCGTCCAGATCCCTCGACGGACGGCACCATCGAGGGAATCGAAGCCGACAATGGAACCAAAGGAGGAAAAGTTATCGGAGCCGACTGTTCCACTACTCGAACTCCAATGAACTCCGGCTCCGAGCTCAATGGAGTCAGAGGAGGAACATCGATAGAAGTTGACAGAGCCGACACCTGTTGAGGAGGGCTGGACAACATCTTGGCAAGTGCCTGCGACTTTAGCAACCTACTGACCACTCTCTCCACATCGTGATCCGAGAGCCTAGAGGATCGAGAGGAGTGAGATGATCTGTGACTGCGCTCGCTTTGCAGCAGGGGAGACAGAGGAGCCGAATGTATCGATTTCAGAGAAGGGGACCTCAGCCTCTTGTGGCTCCGCGAAGGCTCCGAAGTTTCTGATGGAGCAGACGGGGAGATATAGTCTTATCAGTTCCAGCCGGAACCGAAGTAGCTGGTAGAGACTGAACCAAACACGGCTCTGAACTTGCAGCCGATGATTTGGTACATTTAGGGGATTTCACAGGCTGAGTCTTGGCCGGTGAATCCTGAGGCTTTAAAAGACCCCTAAGAATAAGCTTATTCTTACATTCCTGCAGAACTCTTGGACTAAATGCATGGCAGATAGAAAGTACAGTTGTGTACTTACCATAAATGTAGATGTTCGAGTGTATTCACCGTTGCAGTCATTACAATTGAGTTATCCTGCTGGCAGGCTACCCGCAGTCGGCCTGAATTCCAAAGTCCAGGTCCGGCGTCAGTTGCTGTCGCCTCCTCCCTGACATCAGTGCGCCAGGGGTATAAAAGATGCAGCCGATGCCATTTTCTTCAGTTTTTCTTGCCCCAGATGTCAGGTGCCCCCAAAAGGGTAGGCTAAAAATATGTTAATAAAGCATGCATGCACCAAGGTAAATTTTTCCTTCATCTACAAGCAAATACACCACATAGGTTGTATAGGCTAGAGAAGTACAGATAAGTTCCAGCAAAGATAAGGGGGATGGTGGGAAGGTAACCTGGACTGCAACAGTGAATACACTCGAACATCTACATTTATGTTAAGTACACAACTGTATTATGTTCATCGTGTTTCACTGTTGCAGTCATTACAACTGGGTTGAATCCCAAAGCTAAGGTTGGGAGGCTGGAGCTAAATACGATTTGGAGAACTGCAGTGGCAAAGCCTGCCCTGGATTTAGAGTAGAGTGGTAAGTGATAGTGCTTTGTAAAAGTGTGCACTGAACTTCAGGTTGCAGCCTCTAAAATGTCTTTGGTAGGTACTCCTCTGAGGAAGGCTGCTGAAGTGGCTGCTGCTCTGGTTGAATGTGGCCTAATGCCCTTAGGCACTGATTTGCCATGTTGTGAATAGCAAAAACGAATGCAGTGACCTATCCACTTTGAAACAGTCTGCTTTAAGATAGCCTTTCCTTCTGATCCTGCAGCATATGCCACTAGTAATTGCTCAGTCTTTCTGAAAGCTTTGGTTCTGTCCAAGTAGAAGCGCAGCTGTCTGTGTATGTCCAAAGAATGCAGAAGTCTCTCACCAGTATTCTGTGGGTTTGGGTAGAAGGTAGGCAAATGAACAGTTTGGTTAAGGGCCACACTGGACACTACCTTAGGCATAAAAGTCGGGTTTGTCCTCAGAGAAACCCTATCTGGATGGAAAATGATAAAAGGTTCCACAGCCATGAGTGCCTGTAGTTCAGAGACTCGTCTTGCAGAGATTATTGCTAGGAGCAGAGACGTTTTCCATGATAAAAATTTTATATCAGCTGTAGCGGCTGGCTCAAAAGGAGGCAGGGTGAGTTTTTCCAAGACATAACTGAGGTCCCATGCAGACACTGGTGATCTCCTTGGGGGCATTAAGTTTTTGGCTCCTCTGAGGTTCTGCCTTAAAGGATGAGAAAAAATAGGTGGCTCTGTATTGTAATGAGCTGAAATGGCAGAGGCATGAACTTTAATTGATGAAAAGGATAGGCCTTTGTCCAGCATCTCAGTTAGATATTGCAAAATCTGAGGAATATTTGGTACAGTCGTGTCAATCCCTTGTGCCTGGTTCCAAGCACAGAATCTCTTCCATTTTTCAGCATAAGATTTTCTGACACTAGGCCTCCTGGCCTCCAAAATAACATCCATCACCGCTTTAGAGAGAGGTGCGTTTTGAATGACTACATTATCCACCATGCTGCCAGAGTTGTCTGTGCAGGATCTGATTGTTGTGTTGGGACAGTAAGTAAGGAATTTGAGGTAATGTCCAGGCTGGGTATTGAGACAAGTTCCTTAAGATTGGGTACCAGTGCTGGCGGGGCCAGTCTGGGGCAATAAGTATAATTTTTGGCTTCTCTTGTCTGAATTTTAGGAGTACCTTGAGGAGGAGAGGCAGTGGAGGAAAGGCATATACTGTTAAGTTTTTCCAGCTGAAAGATGGAGCATCCACTTTCCATGCTTGCTTGTGATAAGTCCTTGTGCAGAATCTCTGTAGTTGGCAGTTGTGAGGACAGGCAAATAGATCTATGTCCGGGCATCCCCAATTCCTTTTTATCATGCTGAAGATTTGAGGATCCAATTTCCACTCGTGGGGATCCATGAGGTTTCTGCTTAGCTCGTCTGCCAGAGTATTTATCTTTCCTGGCAGGAATTGTGCCTGCAGATGTACTTGCTAAGTCAATGCTGTGTCCCACAAAGTCATGGCTAGTCTGCATAGGGGGTAGGAATGAGCACCTCCCTGCTTGTTTATGTACATGACTGTAGTACTGTCCGTCTTTATCAGTAGTTGTCCCGGATGAAGTAGATCCTTGAAGGCTGTCAGGGCATTCTGAACAGCTAGCATCTCTTTTTGGTTGATATGTAGATGCATTTGGCTTGCGGATCATGTGCCCTGAATACATTTTCCTGCCATGTGGGCCCCCCAGGCATAATCTGATGCATCTGTTGTTAATATCTGCCTGGCTGTGGGTAAAACGAATGGCTGCCCCTTGTCGTGGTGATAGGCCTTTGCCCACCATCAAAACTCCTGTTGCAGGCAGGGAATGAGGGTAATTATTGTTTCCAGGCTGTGGCAATGTTGAGTCCAAACACTTTTTAGATACCATTGAAGTTTCCTCATATGCAGTCTTGCATATGGAATTAGCAGAATGCAGGATGCCATGAAGCCCAAAGCCTGCAGAATTTTTCTTGCAGATAACTGGGTCTTTGTTGCCAACATTTTGAAATAAGTAGTCAGTTGCCTTTGTTTGTCTGGCATGGATAAACCATCTGGGCAGTTATATTTAAGCTTGCACCCAGGAATATTATCTCTTGAGAAGGTACTAGTTTTGATTTCTTTTCGTTTACTGTGTACCCTAGGCATGTTAGTAATCTTTTTACAAACGCCAGATGCTGTAGTAGAATGTCCTTGTTCTCCTCTTGAATAAGGCAGTCATCCAAGTAAGGATATATCTGTATTCCTCTTTGTCTGCAAAATGCAATTACTGGAGCCAGGCATTTTGTGAAGACCCTGGGCGCAGTAGATAAGCCAAAGGGCAGTGCAGAGAATTGGTAGTGCATTGAGCCAGCTATGAATCTGAGGTATCTTCTGCATGACTGTCTGACTGGGACATGCAGATATGCCTCTTTTAGGTCTAAAGTCAAAAGCCAAGCCTTCTTGCCCAGCATGGGCAGAAGCTGCTGCAGAGTCAACATTTTGAATCTTGGAATATCCAGATATGTGTTCAGAATAAATAGGTCCAGTATTGGTCTCCAGGCTTTGTCCTTTCTGGGCACCAAGAACAGTCTTGAGTAAAATCCTTGTCCCTGCTCTTGCTGTGCTACTTGCTGAATGGCCCTCATGTCCAAGAGGGATGCCACTTGCTTTTGTGCCTCTGCCCATTGATTTTTTTGGCAGGTCTGGCAAACCGTTTGCCCTTGGCAGGGTGTGAAAGTGAAACCTGTAACCTTGTGACACTATATCCAAGACCCATTTGCCCTGGGTTATTACGTGCCAATTTTGAGAAAAAAGTGCTAGTTTTCCCCCCTAAAGGTGCTGCCAAAAGATAAGTGCTTGGCGCAGGCAGGGGGAAGTGATTGGGACTGTTTCCTGTATGGCTGTGATTTGTCTTCTCCGCTTTTGGAGGTAGAAGTACCCCATTGTTTAGACCAGCATGAGCCTTGGGGCTGGGATCTGCCTCTAGAGCATCTGCCTCTTTGTGGCCTGTCTGACACTAGAAAGGACCAATTCTTTATAGGCCAGTGCCTGCTAAATCATGGAGGCTGAACCTGTAAGAAATCCTTGACTGTTTGCATAGATTTAGCTTTGTCCTCCATTTTCTTCAAAACCTCTTCTGCTTTAGCACCAAACAAGGTATCATGCTGTAATGGAGCATCTAATAATTTTGCTTTAACATGATCAGGCAGATTCTGTTCCTTTAACCAAGCATGTCTCCTAATGACAGAACCTGTAAAACAGCAGCCCTGCAGGAGGCCTCCAGAGAATCAAAACCACATTGCAAAGTATGCTTTCCCACTTGTTAAGCTGCATGAAATAAATCCTGAATTTCTTTGTTTTCTGCACATTCAGAATTTATCAACATTTTCTGTTTAAGCAGTGACATAATATATTGCTGATATTTAAGCATATGAACCTGACAATTTAAAGCCCTTATGGCCAAGGTAGCAGAAGTGTAAACCCTTTTTCCCCATCTGTCCAGTGCCCTAGAATCCTTGACATAGGGGGTACGGTTTTTTGCAGTGGAAGCCTTGACCCCTTTGGTACCCTGTGAGATAGTTTCTGGGTCAGCAGCAGGGTTATTAAAAAGAAATGTATGTGAATCAGGAACCCTGTAGTACCTGTCTGGCTTAACAGGAGCTGGAGGTAAAGAGTCAGGAGTCAGACTGGACTCTGAAAATACATCTACAATGTCTAACACAGGTAGAATAGCAAGGGGCCTGTGCTGAGGTAGTAAAAGGAAGTCTCTGAGCCTTTTCAGAGATTCTGAATAATCTTGGCTCTCCCATTGGAAATGCTCCCTCATGGTATGCAGAGTTTCCCCAAAAGAATAATCCTCAGGAGGAGAAGATGAAAGGATAGATTCTTCAGCATCAGAATCCTCACAGGGAGGAAGAGAGTATTCCTTATCAGAAGAGGAATCAGAAAAAATGGAAACCTGATCTGAAGATTCATATTCTGTCTCTTGCCTAAGCCTCTTATCAGGAGGGGATGGGAACCCCTGATCAAAGTAATTAGGTCTTCGGCCATTTTGAGCATCTGTTTTTTAGGCATGGAGGCCTGTCCATGGGGTTGTTGCACTTGTTTCTTTGTCTTTAGAGGTGCTTTAGTCTTTGAAGCTGAAATTGTTTTAACATATAACTGTGTAGGCCTGAAAACACCCTCAGAAGCCGATGCCTGCTCAGCGGCTCTGTACCCATCTGAGGGAATAGTTTCCGAGGTTCCAATAACTTGAGTTTCCAGCGGCCTAGTTGGCTCCACGTGGGAGTCGGAAGCTGCCTGCGGCTCTAAAGTAGCGGGCGTCAGGGGCTGTGAAAGCGCCTCACTGAGAACCGGCGACTGGCTTAGAATAAGCCTCATCGTCAGTTTTGGACCTCGGATGCCTGTCCTTTTCTTTGCGTTTCTTTTGAATTGCAGTAGTCGGATGGCTATCTGACGACATAGCGTAATTAAATCTTCTGCCAAAATAGTGAAATGCAAAATCGTACCGACGCTTAATAGTGCGTTGGTTAAATCTAGCACAAAACCGACAATTAGCAATGTCGTGATTAGGGCCTAGGCAAGGAATACAGTAAGAATGGAAGTCCTTATGAGGTATTTGCTTCCCACAAGAAATACAATTAACTTTTTCTGACATCAGTCTGGAACAAGAAAAAAGTTTCCCCAACGGGGTACTTAGCTTTTAATGAAGACTTCTGAGATTTTCGTGTTCGAATTTCAGATCCGGAGTCGGCCGACCGGCACTTGCTAACTGCTTTTACTTTGGGCACCGCTGCAGCTTTTATACCCCTGGCGCACTGACGTCAGGGAGAAGGTGACAGCAACCGACGCCGGACCTAGACTTTGGAATTCAGGCCGACTGCGGGTAGCCTGCCAGCAGGATAAACCAATTGTAATGACTGCAACAGTGAAACACGATGAACATCAAGAGTCCTGCAGGCGCACAGCACCTAAACAACAGACGCAAGAAGTAAGCCCATCTGTCAGCAACATTTTCTGAGAGCATGAGTCACAATTCTTGAACCCAGACACCTTGGATTCTTCGGACATCCTGTAGCAAATAATACAACAATAACTACCAATCAAAACACAGTCTAAAAAGAAAAAACACAGTACACTACAAACTAAAGCATTTTTTTTTAATAGGAAAGCCTCCAACTCAAATGGCTAGCCTATAAAGAAGATAGAAGGAAAGCCTCTAACTTAAACGGCTAACCTGACAGGAATAAGGAAGGGGGGAGGGGGAGAACTCTCTAAATTAAACGAGTTCTAAAGGGACGGGAAGGAAGCTACAAATACACACAGCTAACACAACAAATATAAGACTAAAAACTAACAAAACCCCCTAGGTAAAGACTATTCCTAGTAAAAAAGTTCTATAAAGAAACTTTATACGAGCCTGAGCCAGAAAAACGACACCTCGCAGCTGAATCGGCAAACGAGATCTGGGTAGCTAGCGCTAGGCATCATGCGATAAGGGGTAGCCTCGAGCCAGTAAACAGCTCTCGAGCTATAGAAGATGGCCGAGTCGGAGCCGATCCCAACCAGCAAGAACAAAGGCGAGATAGACAACTTAGCATTATATGTTACCTACGTGAAATGCTCCACTGACATTTTCGTAATTTTATACATCTTAACTTAGTAACAGATGAAACGTCTGTTACTGGCTGCTCTTAAAATTAATTACATTTACTTAGAATTTAATGCCAGCATGTTTCCCATACCAGAACCAAATATGATACAAAGAACAATAATGATAACCATCGGGCTGGATTCATGAGCTCCTTAAAATTAGGTGCCTGGGGTGGAGCTGGACTAAACATAAAAGCACAATGAAGCTGTAACCCATACAGCAGAAGGCTGTGGTGATAATAGAACCCAGGGTGCTTTCCCACCATGTGGGGACCCTGAAAGGGATATGGACCTCCATTAATACAAAGTGCTCCGTGCAATTTACAAAGATGGCAAAAAGAATAATGTGCCAGTATGGTGTACTGGCACTATTCAGCTGTTATCTGCATTACAGTAACATAGTAGTGCCACATCCAAAGGCATGGATGGACGTGGCTCGGACTAGGCCCAGGTAACCAGAGTTTGAATAGCAGCCCAGGGCTGGCTGGAACTAATGTGAGAAAAGAGTGGCAAATCTATGTCTGCTTTCCATTCTTCAAGGAAGGCAGTGAGCTACCTTTTCAGGACTTCCTCTTGCAGAGCACCCCCAACAGATATCACAGATCACATTAAGCTCTGGCTTCAAGGTGGGAGGATAAACTTGATATGTTAATTGTGGAAATGGGTGACAAAGCCTTAATAGGCATGCCCTTTGTATGCCTATCCCAGGACTGGTACAGAACAAGAACAATCGGGTTTATGGACAAGCAAAGTGTATAAAAAAAAAAAAAAAAAAAAATGAAACTATCCTGATGGCTGCCCCGGGCTGCAGCACCATGACATTGACAGTGATAATACAGTATGTCACTAATCTCCATGCTGCCAACAATGATTTAGTAGGATAACTTAGAGGAATGTGTCAGTTATTCAGTTATACTGGCAAAATAAAAACAGGTTGCACAAGTAGCTGTATTTGGGAATGCATAATCATGCTGTGCCACACAGACAATCAAGTATTCTGTCTTCAATAGTTAATAGATATCATTTTTAGTAATGACGATTTTACATAATTTGGATCCACACTGTATAGATTTTAACTAAGTAACCACTTTAAGTATCTCTCCACAGTGCGTTTTGGAAACTCAAACTAGCATAAATCACCCATCTCTCTACAGTCTTGAGAGAAACAGTACTCAATATGGATAGAAAGGAAAATGACTCAGAGTACTTACCACATCCTTCCTATCTAGTACATCCAGAATGCTACTGAGAAGCTGGGAGCAAGCCTCATGATCAGGTTTGTTGGCATGGTCATCTAACTGACCACTTAGTTGGTCAGTCATTGATGGAAGCAGGATATCACGGCACTCTGAGGAGAAAAAAAAAAAAAAAAGATCAGCTGGAAAAAAAAAAGTGATGTACTTACCATAATTTGGAATCTGTGTTATCCTATTTCTTCATTCATCACCACAGGGTCTCGGATCCGACATTGGATCTGAGCCGTCAAAATATACAACAGATATTTCCAAGGCTCTGGCTCCTTCCTCTCCCATAATGCCCTGCTGCTCTCTAATCCTCAGATCGAGTTTGCCAACATACTCCTGTCCTGAGCTATTCCTAACAAGATACAGAGAAACCCACTCTAAATTCCTCCACTAGTCCACCAGAAGGGGGATGGCGCGTGGGAAATGGGATGAATGAAGACACAGGAGAACACAAATGCCAAGTTATAGTAAGTAAATAACTCTATCTGATGTTATCCACATCTTCATTCATCACCACAGGGCCAGAGTCCCCAGCTACCAAACATCCTAGGAGGCCTCAAGGAAGGACATGCCGAAGCATTGTGGAGCTAAAGGAAACCCTACTCCTACAAACTAAATCCAATTTGTAATGGGTTATGAAGGTGTGAGGATTAGACCAAGTGGCAGCAGGAAAGATATCATCAACAGAAAGCCCTGCTACATAGGCTTAAGAAGTGGCCACAAATCTAGCAGAATGGGCTCTAACACAACCCAGAATTACCAGTAGATCACAGAGATACAGCTAGAAATACAATTGGAAATAGAGACCTTTGAGACTGGAAGGCCATTCCTGTTATCAGAGAAGACTATGAAAAGTTGTTCTGAATTATGAAATTCCCTAGTCCTACGCAAGTAGAACTGACGCTGTCTGTGAACATCCAAAGTATGTAGACTATACTCCCCTCTGTTGGAGTAGTTGGGGAAAAACACTGGAAGCAGAGTGCATTAAGGGTCGACTCAGAAGAAATCATGGGTAAAAAGGAAGGATTTTGTTCTCAGAGACACACTGTCCTTGTGAAAAGTCATATAAGGAGGAGTAATGGAAAGAGATTGCAATTCAGAAACCCTCCTAGCTGAAGTGATGATGACCACAAAAGCTGTTTTCCCAAGACAGAAACGAGCTCACAGAAACTGGCAGGTTCAAAATGGCTCCTAGTCAGAGACTGCAGAACCAATGTCAGGTCACAAAGGAGGCAATCCTTAATTGGAGGACCTGTTCCCTTATCAACTGAATTCTGCGCAAAGGCAGCATTGCTATCTCTGACACAGAGTTCAACTGAACTCCTTTCATAAATGGCTTACAAAGCCTAGATGAAAAGGTAGATTCGAAGCTCATGTGAAAATTAGAAAGTGCCACCAACTGAAGCATAACAGTGGAAAAACTTGCTCCCTCTTGGAAAAGGGAGGACAACAACAAAATTATATCAGGGACCAAGGCAGAAAACGGATCCAGACTCCTGTTCCTGGCCCAGATGGAAAACCTTTTCCCATTTACTGCTATATACATTCCTGGTAGAAGGTTTCTGTGAGGCCAAGATGTTTTTAATGGGGACACCAGCCTAGACTGTTTAATTATCACTGGAACTGAAGAAACCAAGTGTTTAGGCAAAGGGTCCGAAGGTTTGGAGGAGGGAGCACCAACGGGTAGGAAATCAGACCCTAACGGGCATCCAGTATCAAACAGCAGATACTTCAGATGAGACCTGATGAAGGGGAACCACAGTTGATGAGGCCAGAAAGGGGCAATGAGGTTCAGAGGTTTCCTCAGGTGTTGAGATTTCTGCAGGACCTTAGGTATTAAGGGGACAGGAGGTTAAGTGTAGAGGAGACCCGGAGGCCAATCGTGGACTACAGTGTCCATTGGGAACTATTCCTGAGGGAGGGGGGATCAGGGCGAAATACCTGCTGCACTTGTGGCTGACTGGAGAGGCAAAAAGGTCGTAGGACGGCTGACCCAACCAGTCGAAAATCTGGTTCACCACTGAAGAATTGAAGGACCACTCGTGAGGACTCAAAACAAATCTGCTGAGTATCTTGGCCAACACGTTGGAATCCCCGAGTAAGTCTGCTGCAATAATAAGCAGCCAGAGAACATAGCCCATTTCCACACTCTCATGACCTTTCCACACTCTCATGGCCTCTCTGCACAAAGGGTAAGAGTGTATTCACCCTTGTTTGTTGACATACCAGACAAAAGAATTGCCTGTCTGAAATGCAATCGTCCCTTGAAGGAAGCAGTCCTGGAAGGCATGCAATGATAGGAGAACTGCCCTCATCTTTAGGATATTTATATGCAACTTGCTCTCTATTGGGGACCACGTGCCATGGACGATCTTCCTCCGAAAATGCCCCACCCCCAACCCAGGAGAGAGGCGTCCCTCCGTGGTCACAGTGGCCGCAGGTGGGGAAAAAAAAGGGGCCTGCCTAAGGCGAGATCCAACGACTGAAGCCATCACTGGAGGTGACGTCTGCACACAGGTGTCAGTTTTATGGTCATAGAGGATGAAGAGGAACAGATCACTAGACCGCTAAGGTCCAGTGGAACACCCGCATGCGATACCTGGCCAGAGAAACAAGGATAATGGCAGAGGCCATGGAACCAAGCGCCCGAAGACCTAAATGAACTAGGAGGAGAACATGTCCAAAATCTGAGTAACCTGTTCCCTTATTCGCTGAATTCTGCGCAAAGGCAGCATTACAATCTCCAACACGTAGTCCAAATTAACTCCTACAAACTCCAACTGCTGTGTGGGGATGAGGTTGGATTTTACCAGGTTGACAGTTATATCCAGCTGATGAAAGAGGGTAATAAGGTACTGAATTGTCCGAGTCAGTCAATGTCTCGAAGGTGCTGTGAGGAGCCAATCGTGCAGGTGATCCACCACCACTGCCATGCATTTAGTAAACACCTGAGGGGCTGTGGTGAGACCGAAGGGTAGGGCTCTGAACTGATTATGACTGGCCCCTAGCTGGAAGCAAAGATGTCTGCTGGAATGCCCGTCTATCCTTTCATAGCAGGCATCTTGGAGATCTACTGAGTATGTCCAATCGTCACTGCGTAATAGAGGCAGCATGGACTGAGCAGTGACCATCTGCAACTCTAACTTCTTGACAGAAAGAATGAGCTTACTGAGATCCAAAATAGGATGCAGGTCCCCTCATCTTTTCTGGCACTAAAAAGAAGCGAGCCTAAGTACTGGATCCTCTTTGTCCTGCTGGTACCACTTGAATGGCCCTTTTCAGAAGAAGCTGTTAAACCTCTTTGAGGGCCAGCTCCCTCTGACTGGGTGAAACGTCAGGGAGATAACTTCTCACTGAAGGGGGTTCTTAAAAAGGGAATGAAGTAGCCCCTGGAAACAATGTTTAACACCCACTGATCGGAAGTGATTTCTGTCCAGGCTAATAAGTGTAGGGAAATGGGACCCCCCCCCCCACAACAGCCTTCAGGGCAGAGCAGCCGGGGAACACTTCTGGAGTGCTGCAAGGGCTGCTCAGAGAAGGGTTCTCTGGAGCCCTGATTTTGTGAAACCCACCCCGCCACAAAGGCATCATCATCCATTGAAACCTCTACCCCTGCCTCTAGAGGAGGATTCATCCAGAGGGTCTTGAAAAGGAGACTGCGCCTTACAGAACCACATCTTTCTGGTTCCCTATTGAGTCTTCAAGAAGGACCTATCGGAGGCTGAAAGCTTGATTCTTACCACAGAGTCTCTTCCCTTCCTGCTCACTGCAGGTCAAAGTGCCCTTCACAGAGGGTCCAAAGAGAGTGGAACCATCGAAGGGAGCATTAGTAAACGATACCTTAAAGGGTTCTGCAACTCTGCACAAGCAAAGTCGAGCATGATACTGTACGGCAATGCCCATGCCAGCCACTCGAGAGACAGCCTTCGCAGCATTAAAGATTAGCCTTTTCGAGGAATTCTCCACCGTGGTCAGAGTGGCAAGCTTGGGAGACACCTGCTTGATGTTCTCCACTGGCAATAACTCTGCAAGGGAGGTGGAGAGCTCTTGAACCAAATCCCTTTGGAGGTGGATAAAATGTGCCAAATAGTTAGTCACCCTCAGTTCAAAGGTAGCTGAGGCATACACCACTTCCCAAAATGCTCTATCGCCTGAGGCTCCCTGTTTGGGGGATGGAATGTGGAGCTCTGCTCTGCTAGCTCCTTCTTTATGGCAGCTGCAACCATGATGGCATCGACTGGTACACCCTTACTCCAGAATAAATGGCTCACAGGGGGACTAAGGAATTAATCGGCTCTCTTAGAAATAGGCTCCGCTCTGTCTGGTTCCTTCCAGGCCCTGCTGGCAATCAGGTCTACTAACTTGTCAGCAGGGGGGAACACCCAGGAGGTACATGGTCCCATTCCAAAGGCCTTCAAAAATATGGACTCCTACTCCGAAGGGGGTCAGGGAGACCATCTGCTCTTTTGTTTTAGGAGCTCAATGATGTCTCCAGAGGAGACATCGGGCAGAGGTCTGGGGGGCCCATCTCCTTCCTCGAGGTCCATACCCTCAGTGAGGCACTCCGCAGGCAAGTCCAAGTGCCTCATGTTGCACTTTCTCTTACGATAAACCTCCTTCGTTTGGGGCTCCGAGAAGAATTCTGAAGAGACAGGCACTCCCAGAGGGGAGGAAACTCCCTGAAAGTTCGACTGGGAGGGTTGACCTGGGAAACAGTGAGAGGCCTTACCACCCAAGGTACAGTGTGGCCGGGAGGAACCCAGAGGTGCGACAGAGGAAACTTCAGACTTGGAGAAGGTCCTATCTACCACATGGAAGGCCGAATGGCTGGAAGTGGGCCCATGCCCCACATCCGAGGGCGAAGTCCCCTGGAGGGGAGGAACGTGCCTGAACACCACCCCCCCTGAGCCCCAGATGATATTAGACCAGAGCTATCAAAAGTCTGTGTCTAGAGGAAGAGATCAGTCTGAAAAGATGGTACCAAGCCTCCCACTTCACAGAGCCGGCATCGACCACTCTGGCACAGGGCTCACCCTGCTCAGTGGGCGGAGGAACAGAATAAGCAAGGGTCCCTGGCAGGGATGAGAAAGGAGAAATACTCGGCCTTGTCGGAATCTGGCCGGAAACAAACTTCCTGGTCCCTAAACCTAAACCCAAAGGGGCTGGATGAGGAACACGAGAAGCTGGAGGGGAAGTGGCTCCCCTGGCCAGATGGACAGGAGAAGCCAGAAGACCCAAATCTATCCAGGCCTTGAGAAAACTCATCATCATCATCCTGTCTATGTCTGAGGGCATAAGACTCCTAGACAATCTAGAGGAGGAAGAGGAGTGAATGGACTTGGAAGGAGACCTTCCTGACGACCTGCCAGGCTCCAGGGAACAGATACACTGCTTCTGAGCCGACGGTGGTCTTTGCCTGGAAGTGGAAGGGACTGCAGGTTCCCCTAAGTCAATGATCGGATCTGAAGTCCTAGATGGTTCAGTAGCCAGATCTGACAAACCTGACAGACCTGGGCCTGGCCCCTCTTTTGTTGGATCTGAGGACTTCTGATCTGGAGAGGACCTGGATCCGACCAAAAGCTCTGCAGCTCTCAGCTCCAAAGACCTCTGATCCGAGGCAGGCTGGGCTGGGATTGGATGAAGGGACTTTGAATCAGACTGCTGTAGTTTCTTGGCGGGAACTAAGAAGGAAGAGGTCTTCCTCTTTTGGGTCTGAAGAGGAAGACTTAGGGAGGAAACAAAGGGACCCCCCCTTTCACGAGACCCTTAAGAAGCAAATTATTATGGCACTCGGCTAAAGCCCTGGGGTTAAATGCAGCACAAAGGTCACACTCAATCTCCAGGTGAAGCACCCAAGCAAAAAACACATTCCTCGTGCGTATCAGAATAAGGCATTTTCCAACCGCACAAGGAGAACTTTTTAAATACAGAAGGCCTATCAGACATAACACAAACACACACAAAGACCCAAACTAAACTTCAACAACATATGAAAGCCCTAATGGCTAACGAAAGAAAAAGAGCACGAAAGCCCACTCACACAACTAAACTAAATAACAAAATTACTAAGGGGAGGGATAATCTATACTATAAAACTAGACTACCAACTAGAAAGAAATTTAAGAAAAAGAAAAGTTTTACATAGCTAGCCTGAGTCAGTAGGAACGCGTCTGCACCACGAGCACAGCAAACAAGATCTGGGGATTGGGGAATTGCAGGGCATTATGGGAGAAGGTGGAGCCACAGCCTTGGATCCATCTGTTGTATACTTTGCCGGCTTGGATCCAATAATGGATCCAAGCCCCTGTGGTGATGAATGAAGACATTTCAAAATAACTTTACTTCACTAAACCTACAAGATATGTCATCTCATGTCCAAAACAAAATCAGACTGGTTGATGCTAATGATGAAGTTAAGTAGAATATACATGGCTAAGAATTTCTCCAACAATTCAGTAATGCATACACCCACATTATAAAGCAACACAGTGAATCCTCAGTTGGTATCTTGTTTAGAATACACAAAAATTTCACTGGGAATATAAATGACTTTGTATTCCTCTTGAATGCCATATTGCTTGCCTACTTATATAGTTTAGTCAACAGGTGGAGTCACCTTCAAACATTGTGCTAATTCTAAGGGGGAAAACATGCCCAAGAATTGCCCCTAGTTAAAGGTTATATCAGAAAAACGCACGTGTGCATGCACACACGCACACACCCACACACATGCACACACAAATCTCCCTTCTCAGGCAGTGCTAGAATACTACTAGCTGTCACTAATTAGCTAAGTTTCTGAGCTTCATTGCTAGATATGTTAACAAGCTTATTGCAGTGCATGTAAGATGAACACAGAGCAGCAGAACAGAAAATAACAAAGAGAGAGAAGGATGACAAGCACGGACAGCAGATCATCAAGAAGATGAAGAAAGTTATATAAATACATAACCTTAAAAGTCCCCTCTAAGAGTTAAAGATGTGTGCAAGAGTACAAAGTACATAATGAAAGGCAAGTTTCAAGATAAAATTACCTGGAAGTTCCAAAACCTAGAGACATTCCAGGCAACCAGGGAATTCACACTACAACTGCTTTTATGCTTGCCCTGTTAAGTTTTTTTTTTTTTTTTTTTTTTTTTTTGGGGGGGGGGGGTGACGACTGCACAAATCAGTTTAGTGTGTCTAAATATATTTGCTAGACTTTATCTTGCCTTTAAACACTTGTGACTGCACACAGCTAGGCTATACAGAATAGAAAAACTCATGAAGTTAAAGTCAGGAAGAAGGCGAAATTAACTAAACAGAAGTGCATAATTATCCCAGGTAGAAAGTGCAGTTTTATATGTAAACTTACCGTAACAGTTAATATTCTAATGATCACTGCTGCAGTAGCCTTAGCTATATGGGTTATATCCTGCCATGGATATGACAGCCAGACAGCCTTCTGTACCAGGAATAAAGTTATTTACCTGGTGGGTTCATCTACTTTGCGTTTTTTTTTTTGTTTATCTGATGAGGTCTGGCATTGTTTTTAAGACGAAAAGTGCTCAATAAAATTTTAGTTTGTTGTGTACTCAATGAAGATGCTGCTTCTGCTTATTCTGTAGTATATTCAATTATGGGCCTTATTGGTAATAAATATAGAGGGGTTATAACCTCCTTTGTTCTATAGGCAATGCCTTTGCTAATCAAGTGTGCTACACAGAAAGCTTTCTTTACTGCAGTAGACACATGGTGGTCAAAGTTAAGGTCGCAGTCTACTTGTGGACATTCCTGTCCAACAAAAGGAAAAGTGATCAGTCTTCCAAACCTTCTTGCATGGAGTCCTGGAGCAGAATATTGCCAGCTGATTGTTCATACAGGAGGAAAGCCAGTCTTACTTAAGGAACTCCCCAAAGATGGATCATTTCATTCTTGGAAGATCTAGCTTCCATTTGTGAGGGTCTGCCCTTGTCCTACTCAGCTTCTCTGCCACACAGATGGAATGCAAGATGCCTGCAGAGTGAAACTGTGCAGTGAAGCTAACATGGCTAGTCTGTAAGGGGGGGGGGGGTAACGACCCGGCTCCCCCTTGCTTTTTGACATACCACATGACTGTGGTACTGCCTGTAACAAATTGAAAAGGTCCTGGGGACCAAAAATGATGCAGGGAGTTGACTGCCTTGTTTAAGTGTTCCCCAAGCAAAGTCTGAAGAGTCAATGTTGACTGATTGCTTCGGAACATGGAAGATGAAGGGGTCTCCACAAAGTGATTTCTCTACTGACAAACCTCAGCATTGGGATTTGAAAAGACAAAGGATGTTGGTGCTGTAATGAAAGAGTTCAGATTCCATTTTCTTTCTCATGCGGAGTCTTGCCAAGGGTATTAAAAGAATCACAGATGCCATGACACCCAAAAATCCCTTAAATAGTCATTCTCACTTGATGTACTGTCCTTTGTTCCAAGAGGTTCCTCAATTCTTTTTGGACTGCCCCCCCTCGCCATTTTCCCTTAACCATCTGTTTATTTTGTTGATGCGGTTTATTTTATTTTTTTGACAAAACTGGATGAGGGGTTACATAATCCCTTAGAAAATGTGGAAAAAGAGGGCTGAAAAATCTTAGGGATTCCTTGTATCAACTTACCCTTTCATTACACTTTTTGATAACCTCTGCAGCAGAGGAACCAAAAACTAAATCTCTCCCCAAATGAGAATTTAAAAAAAGAAGTTATGTTCTTACCATAACGTTCCATCTGTGTTGTTGATCTTCATTCATTCATGACGGATGGGTCTCGGTTCCGTCCTCGGAACAGACTCAGATGCAACAAGCTCGTGCCAGCCAAAAACTTTCTAGCTAAGATTACCAGTAGTGGCCCTCTCCTCACCTCCTCAGATTGAGTTTGCCTGTAAGGAAAGAAAGCAAATGCTTTGTCTGATCAAAAACCCTATTCTGAGACCAGGACCAAGTCCGAACCTCCAGGATTCTTTCAGAGGGGGTAGGAGGGTGGAATGCCATGAATGAATGAAGATCAACAAAACAGATGCAACATCATGGTAGGAACATAACTTATTTATCTGATGTTGTTAATCTTCATTCATTCATGACGGATGGGACAAAGTCCCTAGCTACTTTATGCCCTGTGGAACCCTATGGAAAGATACTCCTGTGCACCACTGAGCCAAAGGATGCTCTCCCCTGAAGGCCAAGCCCAATTTGTAATGAGTGATAAAGATATGAGAGGAGAAAGCCCACGTGGCTGCTGCCCAAATGTCATCCATAGAAGCTCTAGAATGAAAAGCTACTGAAGTATTATTATTATTTAACATTTGTTTGCCAGGATAGTCCGACTGGGCAAGTGTCCTTTTTCAGAGGAGTCCTGGGGAGAAAAACTCCATAAGTTTACAGACAGAAGAAAATTTTATGAGAGAGACATTACAGAGTAGTAGCATATAGACTGCAGACTTTACAGCTGTTAGTATACAACAAGAGGATATTTTCTCTTCTGGCTGAAAATACAAGTGTACAGAATATACACTGAGTAGACAAGAACCTAGTAGAGCATTGCAAGATATTTCACAACTGATTAAGAGTATATACATGTATGTTTTTCATATATACATTCAAGCAAATACACATGCAAGAGTACACATACACATGTACATACATACACACACATGCACACGCACAATATATATATATATATATATATATATATATATATATATATATATATATATATATATATATATAGACTATTGCTCACACAAGGATAGGTATAGTTAGATGGTGTTGTTTGTGTTGTCCAGGATAGATGGGGTGTAGAAACAGTAAGTGGAAGAGGCTTCAGAGGGTTAATTACAGGTGCATAGATGGTTGGTGAAGAGGTATGTTTTAAGTAGGCTTTTGAAGGAGGGTGTGGAGTTTTGTAGTCAGAGGTCAGGGGGAAGGTTGTTCCATATTTTTGCTATTTCATGGGCAAATAGTGATTCCCCGGAATTGTTTTTGCATGTGATGGTTTCGATTAAGGTTTTGTTGGAGGACTGAAGTTGTCTATTTGGACTGTAGAAGTTCAGAATGCCAGTCAGGTCAGGAGTTTTCTCCAGATATTACAGAATTATAGATGAGCTACGCTGAGTTGATGGTACCTTAACAGGTTTGGAAATTCAAGCCAGTGCAAGGCTTGTAGGGAAAAGCAGTGGTGGGATCGTGGCTTGGCACAGACAGCAAATCTAGCAATTTTGTTGTAACAGATGGAAAGTTTATTAAGGTCAGTTTTGTAAAGATTAGTTAGAATTGGGGAAGCATAAAGCAGAGTAGATAGGAGGTGGGTCCTGGCTATTGCAATTCGAGATTCGGTGGTTAGACAACTTTTACATCGATAGAGGGAACCTAGCTTTTTGTGGACTTTATTAATGGTTGTTGATATGCGCTTTGTGAATTTGAGTTGCTGGTCAATGGTAACTCCTAGGAGTTTAGCCTCAGTGACAGGGGTGATTTGGGTTTTGCTGGTGTAGTGTATAGAGAAGGTAAGGTTGCTCATTTTAGTAGAGTGGAATAGCATTAGTTGTGTTTTCTTGGGATTTAGTATGAGCTGTGAGTTAAGCCAGTTCTCTATTTCAGAGAAGACATCTTGCGTTTTTTGTTGGAGAAGTTGGATGCTGGGGTGCAGAGCATATGAGTTGTGTTGTCAGCATACTGGACTATGTTAGCTTTAGAGGTAGCTGAGTGGAGTTGGTTTGTGAAGATATTAAAAAGAAGGGGTCCTAGGATTGATCCTTGTGGCACGCCTAAGGCAGTTGAGGGGGGGGGGGGGGTACAGAGTTATGCCATTTGATGGATTGTTGGCGGTTATCTAAATAGCTTTTAAACCAGAGGAGGGTGGGGTTGTTAAGGCTGAGGTCAGAGACACAAGACAGCAGTTTATTATGTGAGACCGTGTTGAATGCCTTGGATAAATCTAGGAAAGTAGCTGAGACAAACTTACCTAGATTCCTGTGGAAGTTTATAGTATTGGTGAATTTGAGTGGGGCAGTGGTGGTGCTGTGGGATGGGCGAAATACGTGTTGGGTTGAGGACAGAAGGTTGTTGGTGAGGAGATAGGAGAGGAACTGGTGATGAATACATCTTTCTAGGATCTTAGCGAGGGGTGAGAGAATTGCAATTGGTTGATAGTTGCAAAGGTCTAGGAAGGGTCCACCTTTGTGGAATGGTATGATATATGAGGCTTTCCACAGGACTGCAACGGTGTATTCGGTGATGGATCTATTTATTAGAAGTGAAATGGGACAGGCTATAGCTGTGGATGCAATTTGGAGGTATTTGGCAGGAATGTTATCGGCTGCAAGGGTGGTTGGTTTGAGTCTGGCTAAGAGTTTTTGGATAGTACAGGTAGGAATAGACTTAAGTGTGAAAGGTATGGTATTGATTTGGGCCTGAGGTGGTGGTGGCGTGTTGGAGGAAGTGATGTTGTTTAAGAGTTTGAGTATTGAGGAGGTGAAATAGTTATTAAAGCTGGAGGCTATGTCCAGGTCTGTACATGTTATACTGGGTGAGGGAGTGGTGCTTCTTCCGGGCTGTAGGATTTTAGTTAATGTTGCCCAGAACTTTTGCGTTTTGGTACTGTATTTGCTTTGTTGAGTGATGCAGTAATTTTGTTTATCAAGCTTAACCTGCTTTTTTGATTTGTTTCGGAGCTCGTGAAAGGTTTGAAAGTAGCAACTGATCTGGTTGAAAGCACCTTTATTTTCGTAGTTAAACTCATTTAGTTCTGTTGATAGATAAAAGAGATGCATTCTCTCAGCCATTTCGTCCAAGTGACTTTAGAAACTGAACTTCCCAACCTGGGTCCTGAGAATCAGGAATAATTGGTCAGATTTTCGGAATGATTTAGTCCTATCCAAATAGAGGCATAATTGTCTATGCACATCCAATAAATGCAAACAATATTCTCCTTTAGTTGAGAAATTTGAGAAGAAAACTGGCAAATTAATGGACTGATTGATTAATATTCAACTCCAAGATAACCTTAGTTCAAAGTGATACTCTCTCTCTTTGTGGAAAACAATGTAAGGGTGTGTTACGCACAAAGCAGGTAATTCTGATATTCTTCTTGCTGAGGTAACTGCTACCAAGAATAAAGATTTCCAAGACAAGAATTTTATGTCACAAATGGCCTCAAGCTCAAAGGGATGATGAGTCAAAGAATGTAGGACCAGCGTGAAATTCCAAGGTTCAATGGGCTCTTTGAAAAGCGGTCTTATAGGTAAAACCCTTTTCAAGAAGATTTTACAGAGCTGATGAGATACCAAAGTGGAAGCCTTGAAACCACTGTGAAATTTTGAGATAGCTGCTAAATGGACCCGGATAGTAGAAGTTGAAGCTCCTGAATGGAGTAAGGTTGATAAATACTCCAAAACTGAACTGATGATCTAGTCCTTCTCCCCCAGAGACCAAGACACAAATCTGTTCCATTTACTACGATAAATCTTCCTGGTGGATGGTTTATGGGAAGCCAGAAGTATTTTTCAAACAGGGGAAGAAAGGTTATTTTGCTTGGCAATTACTAAAAGTGGAGGAACCAAACTGTCAGCTTGAGGCTTGATAGGTTTGGATGGATCAACCCCTATGGGTGTGACAGAAGTCCTTAAGTTGGATCCAGAATCCATGGTTGGTGAATCAGGTGAGGCCAAAGGAAAGGGAACCAGACTTGCTGGGGCCAATAGGGTGCGATGAGGATTACTTTGCATCTCAACCCAACAGCCTTCTTCAGAAACTGTGGTATCAGAGGAAAGAGAGGAAAGGCATACTATAGTCCTGGGGGTCAAACATGTACTACAGCATCTCTTGGGGACTCCCCTGAGGGGGGGAATCAGTGTAAAGTAGCTGCTACATTTGTGGTTAGTGGGGGATGAGAATAGGTCGCAGCACAGCTGGCCCCAGGGATGTAAGATATCTGTCGCTACCAATGGATTGAGGGACCACTCGTGAGGCAGGAGAATACATCTGCTCAGTTTATCCGCAATCACAATGGAATTCCAGGGAATGTGTGTTGCTATAGAAAGTGGTTGGAGGCTATCTCCCATTGCCAAATCCTCATGGTTTCCTCACAACGGGTAGGATCTGGTTCCCCCTTGTTTGTTGATATACCAGACGACCAACATGTTGTCTGACTAGATAGCACTTGTCCCTAACGGGAGGGCAGAGTGTAGTTATTGCAATGCCAGAAGCACCACCCTCAGTTCTAAGACAATGAAATGCAAATTGGCCTCCACGAGGGACCAAGCATCTTGGGCTACCGTTCCCTGAAAATGCCCCCCAACCCATCAGGGATGAGTCCTTGGTCACTATGGCCTTGGGCTGAGGGGATGAGAAAGGATGACTCCATAACCCCATTTCTGGCTTCATCCACCAATTGAGATCCTGCTTGCAGTGGTTCATTATCCGGATCGGATGAGATACAGGATGTGTCAACAGGGACCACTGTGATGCTTGGAGCCACTTTAGCAATCTCATATGTAGTCTTGCTGGAGGAACTATAGTAATCTTTGCTGCCATTGATACTAGCAGTTGAAGGACTAAACGAGCTGGGACTTTGTCTTGACAGAGTATCACTCAGAGCTGAGATCTTAGTCTCTGAAGCCTGTGAAGAGGAAGGGCAATCAGGCAGGACCTTGTGTCGAATGTTGCTCCTATGAATTCTAGGCTTTGAGCAGGTACTAGTTTTGACTTCTCTTTGTTTACTGAGATCCCTGAGGAGCTTGCTAGCTGTAAAGTGTTGTGCAAGGCATTAAGCAGTAGATGCTTGTTGTGGGTGGTAAAGAGCCAATCGTCTAGATATGGAAACACTCGAAAACCCTGTAGTCTCAGGTGAGCTGTTACCATTGCCATACTTTTGGTTAACACTCTGGGGGCTGTGGAGAAACCAAAGGGCAGTGCTCGAAATTGGTAGTGACTGGCTCCCAGCTGGAAGTGGAGATATTTGCTGGAGCGTTTGTCCATTTGTATATGGTAATACATGTACTGGGGATCTATAGAGCACATCCAGTCATCTTTTTCCAGAAACAGGAGGATAGACTTAACCGTGACCATCCAGTATTTGGTTTGTCTGACAAAACTTATTTAGGATGCTAAGGTCAAAAATTGGCCTCCAGTCTCCTGTCTTTTTTGGCACTAAAAAGAACCTGGAATAAAATCCGGATTCTATCTGGTTTGGTGGGACTAACTGGATGACACTCTTTTTGGAGCAGCTTTTGGATTTCTTGTACTGCTACATCCTTCTGACTGGGTGGAACATTGGGGATTCACCTTTGCAGCCTCGGGTAAAGACTGAAGGGGATGTGATGGTAATTACTGTCTGCATCCAGGAATCTGTCGTTATAGAATGCTACGCTAAATGGTGCAGAGAGAATCGTCCCCTGACTGCTTTCAGAGGCAAGCAATCAGGCCACTCTTCAGGAGCGTTGGTAAGGCTGCCCAGAAAAAAAAATCTCTAGACCCCTGGTTACGTGGACCTCCTCTGCTTCGGCGGTGTGTCTTCCTGATTAGTTCCCCCTCTGCTCTGGGGTGAAGAAAACTCGCCACGTGCATCACAGAAAGGCCCTTGGGATTTCCTGAACCACATCTTACCACTTCTCGGATTCCTAGAGTAGGAATGTTGGGGAGTGTAAAAATGTACTCCCACAGCAGTTAGGGTTTTGCTGTCCATCTAACACCTGGTTAGCACATCTTTAACCTTTGGACCGAAAAGAGAGGAGGCATCAAATGGAGCGTTTATGAATGAAGACCTGAAAGGGTCCGCAGAGTTGCACAAGCGCATCCAGGTGTGACATCTCATGACAACACCTGCACTGCTCTGGCTACTCCTTCCGTTGTATGGGAAGTCAAATACATGGATGAGTTAGATATGGATTCCAGGGTGGCAAGCTGTGAGGCAACTTTGTAACGTACCTCAACCAACATAGCTCCTGCCAAAGTTCCTGAAAGCTCAATGATCAGGTCTCTCTGGAGGCGGATACAATGTGCCAAGTAGTTCAATGACTGAATGGCAAAGGTCGATGAGGCATAAACCTGATTCCCTAACTTGTCCATCCTCCGATACTCCCTTGTTTGAAGAATGGACAGCAGGACTCTCCTCTGCGACTTCTTTCCTTGTGGCCACCGCCACCACCATAGCATCAACTTCTAAGCCTCTGGACCAATGTGGGTGATCTTCTAGAGGGGACCTTATTTTGTCTGGTCTCCGGGGCATTGGCTCAATGTTGTCAGGAGTTTTCCAAGAGCGCTGCACAATGAGCCTGACTAACTCATCTGCAAACGGAGTCACCCAGTAGGTAGAAGGTCGAGCACAGAAAGCCTGCAAGAATACATATTCCTCAGAAGAAGGGTTGGTGGGCTTACAGTCACCCCTTTGTTTCAGTATCTCCAGTACGTCTCCGAAGGAGACATCCTCAGGACACAACCGTGGGGACCCTTCCCCCTCATCGTAATCTGCATCTTCAGTGAGAGATTTCTCAGGAGAATCAATATGCTTCCTCTTGCACAATCTCTAACGGGGTGGCTCTTCAGGAGGGACATCTGAACAGGACTCCGAAAAGAGGATGCCCTGCGGTAGGGTATCTTGCTGCTCCAGTACCCGATGCCCCAGCATAGTGGACTGTGTCAGCTGTAAACCAGAAGGCATGTACAAGTGGCATTCTGGCACTGAAGGGGCCAACTGTGAACCTGCTGAGGAGACTGCCCTCTGCATAACCTGGAAGGCAGGTCCACCCTAAGAGGGATGGGAGCCCAGAACAGAGAAAGACAACCTCTGAATCAGGGTCACACCCTGCTCTAACGAGCCCACCTCTGGGGAAGGAGCCGCTAGAGGACTCGGCACTGCCAGAGCAACCAGAACCATAGACAGCACCGTAGAAAAAAAAAAAAATCAGTGGCATAATGGGGTCATGGTGTTGACAGACCAGTCACGATCCCGAGGGTGGGTCAGCCCCGATTGAGCCGTGGACCACAGGGTAGGCTCCCAAACCATGGAAAGATTCACCAGTGAAACCAAAGAAGCTGGCACCTGGATAGGCTTCAGCATCGAGGGCTCCAAAACCTGCGGGGAGGATGAAAGTGGAATATATGTAGGAGGAATATATGTTGGGGTCTGTGAAGAAAAATCCTCAGCTCCAGGTGGGAGGGAGGTTTTAGATGGAGTTGGGATGCTTCTGGCCACTAGGAGCTGATTCACAAGTCTCACTAGGTTGAACTACGAAAGGCTCCTGGTGAACAGGCTGACATCCCCGATGGAGATTCAGGCCAATCAAGAAATTAACTTAGCTGGTATCCAACAAAGGGGTCAACTGATGGGAATATCTGGTCCTGGCTAGTGTCTCAACCTTTAGCACCGTGGTCAAAAGACTGGAAGGTTGTGATGGGTGTGGAGGGAGTGACCAGTTTTAATACGAAAACTATTTTTGGTGCCGAGAGCATCTGCGGTACCATGGAAGGGGACGGTACCATGGGAGTAGTAGTCATTGTCGATTCTATGGTCAAGGACGGCATCGTGGACAGAGTTTTAGACTCCAGTGCTGACACAGGCACTGAAATTAGTTTTGCAATTTTTTGTTTCGGTTCTGTATGAACCTGGGCCTTAGCGGTTTCTGATTCCTGAGGATGAGGAGATGATGGTACTGACTGGCTCCTCTTCTGTGACTTTTTTTTAGAAGGGGTTGAGACCTCCACCTCTGATAAAGCCTCTGAGAAAGGGGTTTTTAAGAGACCCTTCAGAATTAGTTTATTCTTGCGCTTGGCTAAGGTGCGGGTGCAAAAGCCCTTACAGACCACGCACAGGGGTTGAACTTTTAAGTGTGGCACCCATAGACAATAGACACAGGAGAGATGGCCATCAGAGTCTGGCATCTTCCTGTCACATTTATCACATTGCTTGAAACAAGTAGTGCCCTTTTTGCTTGCCAGTAAACTAATACCCAGACAACAGTAAACCAACAGCAATGAAAAAATAGCAGTTTAACAGTAGCAAAGATGTACTGTTATGATAAGCCACACACACACAAAGAAAGGATTTTTTTTATATTACCAACAATGGTAAAGGAGAGAACTACCCAAAAGGGTAATGGTAAGGAAAAGAATACTAACGATTGTGTGTGTGTGTGTGTGTGTGTGTGTGTGTGTGTGTGTGTGTATATCTATATATATATATATATATATATATATATATATATATATATATATAAATTACCAAAGGGAAGGATCTGTACCAACCATGGTACTAAAAAATACCAGTAAAGGTAAAAGGGAAAGAAATTTTCACTCGCACAAGAAGTAAAGTATCACAAAGTATAAATGACTAAGAATAAAGGAGTTATTCGCGATTAGAAAAGCAAAAGGTCAATATTAAGTGAAAAAATGAAACAGCTTGAGAGCTGGCCTGATGCGTCTTGAAACTCTATGCGGCAAACGAGATCTGAGGAGATGAGGAGAGGGGCACTATGGGTAATTTTAGCTCCGGAGTTTTTGGCTGGCATGAGCTTGTTATATCAGCAGAGTCAGTTCTGAGGACAGAACAGAGACCCATCTGTCATGAATGAATGAAGATTAACATCAGATTCTAATTTTTCACATCATCTGTGCAAGCCTCCTCAAAACAGTACCAGTGACCATAACCCTGACGTAGTACCAAATGAGTCATACATACACTGTAAACAAGAAGTGAAGAATTACCCAGTGGAAGAAACTAACTTTAAAGCAGATTTTCCTCACCGAAAGAAACTCCAGAGAAAGAACTGTTCATATTTTTACAATCAGTCAAAATAAACTAACACATGACCCTGCAAATTCACAATTTTGAAAACCAAAGTTGTAGACATATACACTTTTCCCCCCTATTTAAAAATCTTTCCATCTTAGGAATGGAATTAATGTTTAGCAGCAGCAGGATTAACTACAACTATAGCTTCTGGGTCAATTTTGGGAAGAATGTATAAAAACTTAAAAGATGCACAAACTTTATGCATTCTATTTACCTTTCTTTGGGCAACAGGCTATCAGGAAAATTGCAGGCAGTTAACACACATCCTCCACAGCCAACAGAGCTGAGGAAATGGTGAAGGTTCTGGAAATTTCTTCTGTAATGCCACAAAGTATTTTATGAGGGACTGAGAAAAGTACAGTTTTGTACCTACCATAAATGTAGATGTTCGAGTGCTAATACAGCTGCAGTAATCACATATGGGTTCTCTGCCGTCAGGCGGGTCCTCGGTCGACCAAATTCCAAAGTCTTGGTCCGGCGTCGGTTGTTGTTGCTTTCTTTCCTGACATCAGTGCGACAGGGGTATACAAGACACAGCCGACGCCATATTCTTCAGTCTTTCTTGCCCCAGATGTCAGGTGCCCCCAGAAGGAAGGCAATACATAATTTATATATATATAAATATATATATTCAATAAATGCAATGTAATCAAAAAAACAGTAGTTGCAAGCAAATACACCATAGGAGGATAACCCAAATTAGGTTGCAAGAGAAGGTGTTAGCCACTAGTCCTTTACAAGAGGGGAAGGAGGGAGGGAAACCTGTACTGCAGCTGTATTAGCACTCGAACATCTACATTTACGGTAGGTACAAAACTGTACTATGTTCATCATGCATACAGCTGCAGTAATCACATATGGGTAGAATCCCAAAGCTACGCACAGGGTGGCAGGCACTAGGTGGAACTGGGATGAGCCAGAATGCCCTGCAACACAGCAGTGGCAAAGCCTGCTCTAGATTTGGAATATAAAGGCAGGTGGTAGTGTTTTGTGAAGGTATGCACAGAACTCAAAGTGGCAGCCTCTAAAATATCTTTGGTAGGAACTCCTCTAAGAAAGGCTGCAGAGGTGGCTGTGGCCCTGGTGGAGTGGGATCTGATGCCTGTAGGGACAGATTTTCCATGATAGGAGTAACAAAACCAAATGCAGTGGCCTATCCATTTTGAAATTGTCTGTTTGGTAATAGGCTTCCCTTGAGCTCCTACAGCATAGGACACAAAAAGTTGTTCTGATTTCCTGAAAGGTTTTGTTCTGTCCAAATAATAACATAGCTGCCTATGGATGTCTAAGGAGTGTAGCAGCCTTTCCCCTTTGTTTTGAAGATTGGGGTAAATGGTAGGTAAGTGTATGGCTTGATTTAAAGCTATCCTGGATACCACTTTAGGCATAAATGATGGGTTGGTTCGAAGGGTAACCCTGTCCTGATGGAAGATGAGAAAGGGCTGCACAGCATGAGGGCTTGTAGTTCTGAAACCCTACGAGCTGAGGTTATGGCCAGAAGGAAAGCTGTTTTCCAGGACAAATATTGGAAATCTGTTGAGGCAGCTGGTTCAAAGGGAGGCAATGTTAATTTTTCTAGAATGTAATTAAGATCCCAGGCTGGCACTGGTTGTTTCCTCGGTGGTCTTATATTCTTAGCCCCTCTGAGAAACTGTCTTAAGAGTGGATGAGAGAACAACGGTGGATCCGTGTTGAATTCTGCAGAAATGGCTGAGGCATGGATTTTTATGGAGGAAAAAGAAAGCCCACTGTTCAGCAGCTCAGCTAGGTACTGTAACACCTGAGGCAAATTTAGTTTTCTAGGGTCCTGGCCTTTTTTCTCATTCCAAGAGCAAAACCATTTCCACTTTGCGGAGTAAGCCTTTCTAGTAGATGGCCTTCTGGCCTCCAAAATGACATCCTGTACCTCTTTGGGGAGTAGGGTCTGTTGTGGTGCTAAGGAATTTTCCATGCAGCGAGATTGAGGGTTTTCAGCTGACTGTGAAGAGTTTTGTAGCTGTGTTGAGTCAGCAGAAAAGGCATTAGAGGTAGGGGCCATGGAGGAGTATGTGTTAGGCTCCTCAGGAGTGGGTGCCAGGGCTGTCTTGGCCAGTCTGGAGCAATCAGTATCATCTTCGGTCTGTCTGCTCTTGCTTTCAAGAGCACCTTGGGCAGGAGAGGCAGAGGTGGGAGAGCTTAAACTGTCCATGCTGTCCAACTGAATGAAAGGGCGTCCACTCTCCAGGCCTTTGGATGAAAGGTCCTTGAACAAAACTTTTCCAATTGATGATTCCTGTGTGAGGCGAAGAGATCTATGTCTGGCCTCCCCCACGCTTGGATTATCCTTGTAAACACTTGAGGATGCAACTTCCATTCGTGTGGATCTGTCATATTTCTGCTTAGATTGTCTGCCAGCGTGTTTTCCAGACCTGGCAAGTACTGTGCTTGAAGCTCGATGTGCCATACCAGAGCCAAGTTCCAAAGTGTCATGGCTAGTCTGCACAGGGGGTATGAATGTGTTCCTCCTTGTTTGTTTATGTCCCACATTACTGTGGTGTTGTCTGTTCTTATCAATAATTGTCCTGGACGTAGAAGGTCCTTGAATGCTGTTATTGCATTTATCACTGCTAGCATTTCTTTTTGATTGATGTGAAGGTGCTTTTCCTTTTGGGACCATTTGCCTTGAATGCACCTGCCAGTCATGTGCGCCCCCCAGGCGTAGTCTGAAGCGTCTGTTGTGATGACTTGATTTGCTTGAGGCTTGCAGAATGGGAGACCTGTGTTTGCTTGACATGCTTGGGCCCACCATAGAAATTCCTTTTGCAAACATGGAATTATTGGTATTATTGTTTCCAAACTGTGGCTGTGTTGAGACCATAGTTTTTTTAGGTACCATTGAAGTTTCCTCATATGCAACTTTGCACATGGGATTAAAAGAATGCAAGATGCCATGAATCCCAGAGCCTGCAGGATTTTCCTTGCAGTAAGCCTGGTACAATTTGCTAGTATCTTCAAGTACTGAGTTAGTTCCCCTGTTTTTCTGGCCTAAGATAGGCCATCTGGGTGTTTGTGTCCAAGTTGGCACCCAGGAAAGTTATTTTCTGAGATGGTGTTAGCCTGGATTTCTCTTTGTTGACTGTGTATCCCAGAGATTTCAGTAGCCGTGTTGCATAAGCCAGATGTTCCAGAAGTGTGTGCTTGCTGTCCGCTTGGATCAGGCAGTCGTCCAAATAAGGGTAAATTTGTATCCCTTGAAGTCTGCAGTAGGCAATTACTGATGCCAGGCATTTCGTGAATACTCTGGGCGCAGTAGATAAGCCAAAGGGCAATGCAGAGAATTGATAGTGGATTGAACCTGCAAGAAATCTGAGGTATCTTCTGCAGCTTTGTCTGATTGGGACATGCAGGTATGCCTCCTTGAGGTCCAATGTTACCAGCCAAAACTCCTTGCCCAGCATGGGAAGAAGCTGCTGTAATGTGAGCATCTTGAATTTTGGTACGAGTAAAAATGTGTTTAGGATGGATAAGTTCAAAATGGGTCTCCAGTCGGTTCCTTTCCTTGGTACCAGAAATAGCCTGGAATAAAAACCTTGACCTTGTTCGTGAGCAGGTACCTCTTGAATAGCTTTCATGTCTATGAGCTTTGAAATTTGTAGTTGTGCCTCTGCCCATTGATTGTGTGGCAGGTTTGGCATGCCTCTCATTTTTGGCAGGGTGTGAAAATTAAATCTGTAGCCTCTGCTTATAACGTCCAGGATCCATTTGTCTGTTCTGACAATATAACCACGAAGCTGAGCCACCAACTTTAAATAAATCCAAAACTTGGTCTTTTATTACATAAGAACAAAAACTAATACCACGTATCACAAGCGCTTTCGCTCGGACATTCCGAGCTTTTTCAAGTTGGTAAAACCATATAAAGCACAAGTTTAAATAGTTGCTTACATTGATTGGTAAAACCATATAAAGCACAAATTTAAATAGTTGCTTACATTGATTGGTAAAACAATATAAAGCACAAGTTTAAATAGTTGCTTACATTGATTTGTAAAACCATATAAAGCACAAGTTTAAATAGTTGCTTACATTGATTGACAACTTGAAAAAGCTCGGAATATCCGAGCGAAAGCGCTTGTGATACGTGGTATTAGTTTTTGTTCTTCTTATATAATAAAAGACCAAGTTTTGGATTTATTTAAAGATGGTGGCTCAGCTTCGTGGTTATAACTCTTGTTCCTGGTTCCGTTTTTTGAACTGTCTTGGTTTACTGTTCTGACAATATGCCAATTTCTTGTAAATAATGCCAGCTTTCCTCCCAAGGGTGCTGCCAGCTGAGACTTGTTTGGCAAGGAAAGGGGGAAGTCATTGGGTCTGTTTTCTGTATTGTTGTGCATTGTCTTCGCCACCTCTTAGTGCTGGAGATTGCCATTGTCTGCCTCTATATGATCCCTGAGATTGTCCTCTGCCCCTTGTTCGCCTGTATCTACCTCTTTGGGGCTTGTCAGTGGCTGGAAAGGACCAGTTTTTAGAAGGCCAATTTCTGCTAAAACGAGGTGGTTGTACCTGTAGAAAAGCCTTGACAGTTTGCATAGATTTAGCTTTTTCTTCCATTTTCCGTAGTATCTCCTCAGCATTAGTACCAAATAGTACATCCTTTTTTAAAGGAGCATCTAGCAGTTTAGCTTTAACATGATCAGGCAAGCTTTGCTCCCTAAGCCAGGCATGTCTACGAATGACTGATCCTGTAACAGCAGCTCTACTTGAGGCCTCTAAAGCATCATAGCCACATTGTAAGGTGCGTTTACCCACTTGTTCTGCACTATGCATCATATCCTGCAATTCCTTCAAATCTGGTTGTTCAGGCTGAGACATTTTATTTCTTAATTGTGATAACAGAAACTGCTGATATTTAAGCATATGGAACTGACAATTTAAGGCCCTCATGGCTAGGGTGGCCGAGGTGCATACCTTTTTTCCCCACCTTTCTAAGGATCTAGATTCTCTTTCGGAAGGTAGCGGATTCTTGGCAGAAGAAGCCTTCATCCCCTTGGGGCCTTGTGAAATGGTTTCAGGGTCAGCATTATGGCCTTTGAAAAGAAACTGGGGAGTGTTAGGAACTCTGTAGTACCTATCAGGTTTGACAGGGGCAGGAGGCAGGGAATCCGGATTAAGACAAGCCTCCGAGTAGACATCATCCAGTATGTCCAAGACAGGAGGAATAGCCAGAGGTCTGTGTTGAGGTAACAAAAGAAATTCCCTAAGCCTTTTCTTAGAATCAGAAAAGTCTTGGCCTTCCCAATGGAAGTGTTCCCTCAAAGTGTGCAAGTTTTCCCCAAAAGAAAAATCCTCGGGGGGAGATACAGAAGGAATGGACTGTTCTGCATCAGAATCTTCATAAGGGGAGTACGAATGTTCCTCTACATCAGAATGTTCTGAGAAAATGGAACCATGTTCAGAAGAGGGAGAATCTTCCTCCACCCTGGGTCTCTTGTCTGGAGGGGTTGGGAACCCCTGATAAGAGTAATTAAATCCTCAGCCATTTTGAGCATCTGCTTTTTAGGCATGGGGCCTGGAGATGGGCCCTGTGCAACAGGCCTCTTGGGATGCATGGCTGATTTGGACTTAGTAAAAGGCCTTAATGGAAAAGGAAGAGGAGGGTCTAAAGACACCTTGGGTGGAAGTGGACCTGTCCACATTAGGAGGCTCAACACTCACCGAAGCTTCGGTGGTTGTAGTCTGAGTAAGGACCGAGGTACCTGCGGTCTCGGTTTCAGAAGACACCGCCAAGGAAGTGTCGTCGGTAGTCAGGGACTGCATAGGCGTCTCGCTGAGGACCGGACCACGTGTAGCCGGTTTTGGCGTGGTGTTGGTGGAGGCCGCGGACCTCACGTGTTGGTCCTTGTCCTTGCGTTTTTTGTACAAAACGGTAGTCGGAGTCTCCAACGACATTTTATAATCAAAGGCTTTACCAAAATAATGTTGGGCGAACTCCGCCCGACGCTTAATATTGAAAGTAGCGCAAAAGCGACAGCCCGAGACGTCGTGGTCTGGGCCTAAACAAGGTATGCAGAGGGAATGGAAATCCTTATGCGGTATTTGCTTCCCACAAGAAATACAATTGTTAACTTTGTCTGACATCGGTCTGAGACAAGAAAAGTTTCCCCAACTGGGTACTTAGCTTTAATGAAGACTTCGGTTTTCCGATTTTTGTAAATTCAGGAGCTGGCCGACCAGCACTTGCGAACTGCTTCTGCTTCGGGCACCGCGCGGCAAAAAAGACTGAAGAATATGGCGTCGGCTGTGTCTTATATACCCCTGTCGCACTGACGTCAGGAAAGAAGGCGACAACAACCGACGCCGGACCAAGACTTTGGAATTCGGCCGACCGAGGACCCGCCTGACGGCAGAGAACCCATATGCGATTACTGCAGCTGTATGCACGATGAACATCTTGTGTTCTCACAATGAAAACAGTGGCAAATTCTGGAAATAGTCTCAGAGAAAGAGATGACCCCCCCCCCCCCAAAGGCAGAATCAGCAATTGAGCTCTCCTCGGAGTCTGAATCAGAAAAATGAGGAGAAATCCCTGTACCTGTCAGTTCATTTTCCTGTCCAGATTTAGAATCTTGAATCACTTCAGGCAAAAACGTATCACACTTTCTTTTACCAGAAAGCACAGAAGGATCAACAGCCTGAATTAAACCCTGATCCAGACTCAGTAAGCTATTTCCAAGGAAATTTGATGAGGAGAAAATACACGTTTAGTTTTCGGTTTCTTCCTGATGAGAAAAATGGTGCCAAAAGTGATATTAATGGCAGCAGCAGCTTCCTCAGGGATGAGCACAGCATTCTGACCAAAAAGGGAAGCAGTCTCTGTTCCCTCTTCCAAGACAGACTGGAGTGTCTTTCATTTGTCCACTGAGGAGACCCCAACAGCTGCAGAGGATATGGCTAACCCCTGGTCCATGGTGGTTGTAGGTGCTATACCAGACTGATGTAGGGTAAGATGTGAGTGGTCCGAGGAAAAAGCTATGGTCACAGAAGAGTCATAAACCTACATCTGAAGCAAAATGCTAGCCAGATGTGCTGGCAAAGGCTGTTTGCTTAACCTTTTCTTTTCGTGGCTGGAAAAATGAATAACTGTGGGACCAGTAGTTTCTTCCATTGTAAAGCTGAAAATTATGACACTTCCCTGTGGAGAAAACGTAAAATGTACTTTAAAACACTTCATTAGCCGCAAAGAGTAAAATAAACAGAGTTTATCCCCAGAAAAAAAAATGTTTTTATTTATTCTACTTTAAATATTTTCCTATTATTGTAAATTGATGTATAACTGACACTGTTTAGTAGTATGTAGTGGAGCTTTTCTCCCCGGGCCTCCACTGAAAATGGACATATATCCAGCTGGACTAGCCCGGTAAACAAATGTAAAATAAAATAAATAAATAAATTAAACTGACAGGAAAGACTGGTCATGTTTAAAAGTACAGTCAAGTCTCCTTACAATCTGTTAAAACATACACTCCTAGCTTAAAAATAAGTTTTCTAAACAGGAAGGTATAATAAAATAGTTTCTATGAAGTGGAAGGATTTACCCCAAAGGGAAACCATCTGCCTAGCAAAGGGCCATCACAAGCTGAATGCCAGTCCTTGAAAGCCTGCAGAGGGTTATACATTTCAGCAGCAGGAAAGCTCTGAAGGGCTTGGAGCCCAAACCTGTCTTTTAGTCAGCTCAGCTCAAGATGACTGATGGTTTTGTATGTGGAAGGTGCCCTGAAGCTTTGGAGGTTAGCTGTTATATCCTTAGCAGGATATAACTAAGGCTACTGAAGCAGCGATCAATCCAAGATAGTGGCAAACTGATCAACAGCTTAACTTCAGCTCTTCCAGTGTGAAAACAGAAACTGAGAAAAAGGAGTGCCACTGAAACATTTTTGGGTAGTCAGTTACTGACCAGTAAAGTACACTGCCTGGATACCAGCAAATAAAACTTTTTGAAAAATCAAAGAAAATCAACCAGAAATGGCGAAGAAAAAAAAATATCTAAAAGGATTCTACAACTCAAATAACAAAAGGCTCTACAAAGAAGAAGCTTTAACTAGCTACTCAAATGAGTCTATAAAACTACAAAAATCACATTCTGAATTAAAAAAATGGCTGAGTATGAGGTTTAGAAGGCAGAGTGCGCAGAGAAATCCTGAGAATTTCTGATGTACCAGAAAAACTTGAATTAACACTGTACTAATTTTACTGAAACAACAAATAACTAACTGGACTTGTATTCCACAGCAGGAATTGTTAATTGAAGGGGTACAGAGAGTGTATGCTTCAAACCTGGCCATGAGAAAACAGTGAAAAGTTATATTAAAGATACAATCATACCAGCAAAAAGAGTTGATCCTGACAAAACAGTGGCAGAAAGGAAAAGTATTAGAAAACAGAAACAGCAGAAAGTTTGTGGAAAATGATTATTCACTACGCACCAGGCAGAAAAGAAGCACATTTATCCCAGCAATCAAGGAATGTCAAAAGGTAGGCGTGACATTCAAGCTACTGTATTCAGCTGTCTGAGTATTTTTTTCCCCTGGAGGCTCAAAGATATTTTTACAGCAGAAGAGGCTAAAGAAGAAATAAAGTTTATCCTACAAAAAGTGAGCCAGCAAGCAGAAGGGGGCTCCTCTTCTCATGCTTTTGACAGTAAAGCTCATCGAAAGACACTGCCAGTGAAATCTTTTCCAATGCTCCAAAGGAAAATGCTTGATACAGAAAAAAAAGTAAAGGAAATATCTTGAAGAATCGTGAATACCTTGGACTTCAACTAGAGACTAATGTTAGGAAGATGAAGATAATCAGGAAGACAAGCAACAATGAAATTAAAGAATAAATGTGAGATTACAAACTATCAATCACATTTGTAAAATACGGCTTTGTAAATAAAAGTAGCTGAGAAAAGACTGGACTTTTGTAGACATTGCTAAATGTGGGGGTAAACTGTAAAGCATATACCCCACATCAGAAAGACACTAAATGGAAAAAGTGACGAAGCAAAACAATTTTTGTTCTTATTGATATTTCTACAAAACACTTCATTATAAAAACTGCATGTTAATACTGCAAAAGTAGTTTTGTTTAATGTGCAGTCAGTGGCATTTTAAATGTGTAGGAGGAGTCTTTTTAGTGACTGCTGTATTTGTTAAGGATATTAAAGCAAACAATTTAGCTGTAAGAAATGTAAGTTTTATAGTAAAAACAAATGAAAGGTTGATTAGAAGCAAGTAGAAGTTAATACAATGCTGTGATCAGGGCTGCTGGGGTGGGAGTAGAGCATAAAAGTGCACTGTTTATACTATATATAGAACCAAGACGGTAATTTATTTTGCGTTAACAAGGGTGGATGTCTATATTAATGTCTCTGGCTTAAGCAATGAACAAGTTTTCCTTTTTGTAAACAAATAGGCATGACAAAATGATAAAAGTCATAAAAATGTTAATCATCTTGCATCTGCAAAGATATTATATTCACAGTGACAGAAAGGTTCTGCAGGTGAAGGCAGTTAGCCAGGGGAATTCCATACATTCTGTTCTCAGTGAAATTTACAAAGATTCCTTCAAGCATCTGTAAGTTGCCCCCCCCCATTTTGACAACTTTTAAATTGTGTCAAGATGTCTGTGGGTACAAGCAATTAATATACACAGCTTTGACAGAAATGCAAAATTTAAACATACAATGACAAACAGTTCATTGAAAAAGTTTGAAATTATGGGAAGTGAATGAAAGTAGCCTCCCCAGCAGATGTAATACTTTAATGCATTTAATAGAACAGTGCATTATTCTATCTTTATTTACAGACAGCCAGTGCACGTTTTTAGGGCTAACTATTAATGCTTTTTGAAAGTATGCAAGCTGTTTTTCACATCTGGAATGGTAACAGAGATAAAAAAAATACAGGCAGCAATAGGTTAAAGTTAGAACACAAACTACAAATTGAGCTTTAGCATGGGTAACTTTAATTTTAGATTAGGTTATGCCTGTAGGTGCAGCTGTCTATTTGGGGCAATTGTTCCTATCTGGAGGTTTAAATTTAATTTGTTAACAAGGAATATAGTTTTTTTCTTCTTTGAGGGTTTTCATTAAACAGAAAGTCTTGAAAAATGTAACATAGGTTCAAATGAAGATATGAGGAGACAATTCTATAAAAGAACAGCCTGCTAAACATTAGTGTGCATTTAAGACAAAAGTTGGAAATACACATTCAAAAAAGTTATGTATAATAAGTGGAAACAGTAGCTTTTTTATCATAATGGTTATTTTATTTTATTCATAGTATCTTGGACTGTAAGTGGTTTTACAGACAGACAAAAAGGAAATAATACTGTAATACATTAAGAAATCCACAGTGCCTACAGAAATGTTGCAGGAGACATATCTGGAAAGAAAGGAGCATGGAAATTTAACAAGAAGGATTTCAAGGTGGATATTCAACAGAATGTAAGGGACAAATGAAAAGGGGAGTAATACTAATAGACTCCAATAGTGATAAGAGGAGGAAGCAAGACAAAAGCAACATACTGTGGTAGTCAGAGGCTACTGCCAAAGGAGGAGGATTATACTGGCATATAATTATACTCCACCAAACACTGTTATTATGGAAGTTAAGAAAGCTTCTGGAGAAATAACCAACTTTCAGCAGGGAATATTACACACAGGTGGGGAATGGAACTTGGTTTTCAATAGCAAGGAAGTATCAGGGGTCAAGAGAATGGAAATATAATAAAAGAGGGTAGATTTATGAAGAAATTTATGAAAAAAAAAAGAAGTTGAGTCTTACCATACTATTACACCTGTGTTGTTGATCTTCATCTATTCTTGACTAATGGGTACTCTGTTCTGGCCATTACATTGCTCGTGTCAGCCAAAAATATCTCTCGAGCTGCAAATCTAACTATAATTTCTCTCTCTATATTACCTCAGATCAAGACTGCAAAGACAGAAGAATAGTGTAATAAAGATCAGAAGCCTTGGTTCAAGGTACGGGTAACAATAAGAACCTAGAGCAGGGTACTGCTCCACAGTAAGCCTGAAGGTGGGTGCTGGCAGGAGGGACGCAAGAATAGATGAAGATCAACAACACAGATGAAACACTATGGTAAGACAACTACTTTTTCTGATGTTGTCAAACTTCATCTACTCTCGACTGATAGGAGAGAGTCCCCAGCTACCTTGTATCCTGGGAGGCCTTATGGAAGGGCATTCCTGAGCACTGTAGAACCAAAATAAGCTCTCCCCCTGTAGACCACACCCAATTTGTAATGTGTAATAAAGGTATGAGGCTTAGCACAAGTTGCAGCTGCACAAATTTCTGACATGGAATCTTTGGAGTAAAAGATGGCAGAAGTCACCTCTGATCTAGTACAATGTGCCTTGACTGGTTTTGGGAGTTTCATATTCAAGCTCCTGTAGATGAAAGATGTACATTCTCTCTCAGCCACCTGGACAGAGTTACCTTGGACACTGATCTGCCTAAAGTTGTACTGGTGAAGGATATGAACAATTGCTCAAATTGTCTAAACTGTTTAGATCTATCTAGGTAGAACCGCAATTGCCTGTGTACAACTAGGAAGTGAAGACCGTATTCTCATTTGTTAGAAAACTTTGGGAAAAATACAGGTAAGTCTATAGACTGATTGATATTAACATCTGAAATCACCTTACGAAGAAAGGTTGGATTTGTCCTGAGTGAGACACTGTCATTATGGAAAGTGAAGTAATGAGCTTTAGAACATAGGGCTTCTAATTCAGAGACTCTTCTCATTGAAGTGACAGCGATGAGAAGTAACGTCTTCCAGGAACCTGAAATCGCAAGTAGTGCTAGTTCAAATGGTATCAATGTATGTGATTGCAGTACTACTATCAGATCCCCAAGGAAAGAGAGGATCTTTAAAAGGAGGCTTTATTCATATTGTATCCTTTAGAAAAGCCTTACAAAGTCTGTGAGATATCAAAGGTTGGTCCCCAAATCAGATATGAAAATTTGAAATCGCTGCTAAAGTAACTTTGACTGCAGAGGTAGAGGCTCAGTTGTTAAAGATGGCAGCTAGGAATTCCAAAATTTTCTCTACTGGTGCTAAAAAATTATCTATTCCATTGTTAGAGGCCCAAACAGAAAATCTCTTCCATTTGCTTAGATAGAGTTCTCATTAATTGCTTATGAGATGCCAACAGGATATGCCACACGGGAGAGGGTACAGCATCAGGCCTGACAACTATCAGAAGTGGAGGAACCAAGCTGTTAGCTTGAGAGTCTGAAGATTGGGATACACTAGTCCCTGGGGATGGGACAGGAAATCCAGAATAGGGTCCAGAATCCATGGGTGGTCAAGTAGATGAGGCCAAAGGAAGGGAAATAAGGAGCAATAAGGAGCAATAAGGATCACTTTGCTTCTCAACCAAGATGCTTTCTTGAGAAATAATGGGATCAGAGGGAATGGGGGGAAAGGCGTAGAGTAGACCCGGGGGGGCAATCATGAAGAAGAGTGTCTCTGGGGAATTCCCCCTGAGGGGGAATTAGGGCAAAGTAGCTTCTGCACTTCTTTTTCAGGGGTGAGGCAAACAGGTCACAGCAAGGCTGGCCCCAGTGAAGAATAAATTCCTCCTTTACTTATGGGGTTCAGAGACCATTCGTTAGGCATGAGGATGCATCTGCTCAATTTGTCTGCAATTATAATGGAAGTCCTCGTGATGTGCATTGCTATCAGAAAGCAGTTGGAAGATATGGCCCATTGCTACACTCGAAGAACTTCTTGACACAATGAGTAAGGCTTCTGTTTTCCCCTGTTTGTTGATGTACCAGACCACTGACATGTTGTTGGATTGAATAGCTATCATTGCTAGAGGTAAGGCAGAATAAAATGCTTGCAATGCCAGAAGCACTGCCCTTAACTCCAGTACAATGATGTGCAGGTTGGCCTCGGAGGGGAACCAAGCGTCTTGGACTGTCTTCCCTAGAGAATACCCTCCAAACACTATCCGAGAAGCATATGTGGTCACTATAGCCTTGGGCTGTGGGAAGAAAGGGACATCCTCGAAGAATCTCCTTCGAACGCATCCATCAGATTAGATTGTTCTTGCATCGTTAGGAAATTAAAATTAATTGGTCCATGTGATGAGATAGAGTTGACTGCTCGTTTGCTAACAGCCACTGGAGAAGTCTCATGAGAAATCTTGCTAATGGGACTAATGTGATAGCAGCTGCCATGGAGCCCAGGGCTTGTAAAAAAAAGTTGAGCAGGTATCTTGTTTGAGCGCAGCACAGGATGAACTTTCATCTGTATCTTCTGCACCCTGTGAAGAGGAAGTAATGCAATGCAAAAAGGAATGCTAAGACGAGCTCCAATGAACTCCATTTCTTGGGTGTGAGTTAACTGGGATTTTGCAGCATTTACTGTTATGCCTAACTGGCAGGATAGGTCCACGTATGAAGTTCGTATTATGTTGCAGTAGATGATGCCTGGAGGGAGCGGAGAGGAGCCAGTTATCTAGGTAGAGAGACACTCGGAATGTGTGCAGCCTCAAGTAAGTTGTGACTGCTGCCATATATTTGGTGAACACCCTGGGGTCTATGGTGAGACCAAAGGGCAGTGCCTTGAACTGGAAATTAATGGCTCATATTTGGGAGAGAAGAAACTTTGAGCGTTTGTCCACTTTTATGTGGTAATACACATTTTGAAAGTTGACAGAGAGCATCCAATCATCTTTCTCTAAGAAAGGGAGAATAGACTGAACTGTGACCATCTGGAATTTACTTGTTGGACAAACTTGTTTAGAATACTGAGATCCAAATTTGGTCTCCAGTCTCCTGTTTTCTTTGGCACTAAAAAGAATCTTGAGTAAAAACCAGAAACTAACTGGTCTGGTGGGACTTCTTGGATGACTATTTTTTCTAGCAGCTTTTGTACTTCTATTGCTGCTTAAACTCTGACTGGGTGGAATGTTGGGAGTCTTACAGGGTTTCTCAGATAAAGGGTGAATGGAATTAGATAACCTCTGGTAATTATCCTTAGTACCCAAGCATCGATGGTTATGCATCGCCAGACATTTAGGTGCAAGGAAAATCTTCCCAGACTGTCTCCAGAGGTAAGCAATCTGGCCTCCCTTCAGGAGCACTGATAAGGCTGACTGGAGAACGAGTCTCTGGAATCTTGATTCTGTAGTCCACTCCTGCATCTGGTATGGCATCTTCAACTGCAACTTCTTCAACTGCAACTCCCCCCTCTGCCCCAAGGGGAGTCTGAGACACGTGTGTACTGGAAAGGCTTCTGGGATTTTCTGAACCACATCTTACTACTCTCCTTTGATTCCTGGAATAGGATCGTTGAGGAGTGGAAAAAGGTATGCCCACAGCAAAGTCTATCCATCATTCTTATGCCTGGACAGAGTTTCCTTGACTTTGGGACCAAACAAGGAGGACCCATCAAAGGGGGCATTGACAAAGGAAGATCTGAATGGTTCCTCAAACTCACACAGGTGCATCCAAGGGTGTCTCCATATAGCAATGCCTGAAACTGCTGACCTGGTCGCCCCTTCGCTACATGTGCAATGAGCCTCATGGACGAGTTCGATATAGACTCTAGGGTAGTTAATTGGGAGGCTACCTTTTCCTAGACCCCCCTCAGCCACAGCTCCCTCCAGGGAATCTGACAGCTCCTTGAGCAGATCCCTTTAGAGCCTAGTAAAATGTGCTAAGAAGTTCAAGGACATGATGGGAAGGTTGATCATGCACAGACCAGCGTCCCAAACCTGTCCATAGCTCTGGAGTCTCGGTTCAGGGAGTGGACAGTAGAACTTTCCTCGGCAAGTTCCTTTTTTGTGGCTGCTGCTACCACCATGGCATCTACTACCAAGTCCTTAGCCCAGTGGAGTTAGTCCTCTGGAGCTCTAAGTATCTTATCAGGTTTCTGGGGGACTGGTTCCACAGCATCAGGAGCATTCCAAGCCCACTAAGCAATTAGCTTAATTAAATCATCAGCAGGTGGGGTCACCCAGTAGGAAAATGGGTGTGCATCTCCAAAATGTCTCCAAAGGAGATATCTTCCAGGGGTGATTGTGGGGAACCCTCCAATTCATCGAAATCGGTGTCTTCTGTCACAGATTCTTCCAGAGAATCGATGTGCTTCCTCTTGTACGATTCCCTTCCAAGGGGCTCCTCAGTGGGAACATCTGAGGAGGACTCAGAACAGACGGTAACTTTAAAAGGCAAGTCTTGCGACCATGATGTGCGCTGTCTAGGGGTAAAGGTTGGTGCCTGAACTGAAAAGTCTGGAACCTCAAGGGGGGACTCCAATAACCCAGGAGTCACATGATAAGACACAGAGGCCAAAGCTCTTTCCATAGCCTGAAAGGCAGGACCCCCCCAGAGGAGGGATGGGAGCCCAGAACTGAAACAGATAAACTCGGAACCAGGGTCACACCCTACCCAGATAGTCCCACCTGGCAGACTGGAACAGAGGAAGGGTCCACCGCCACCATAGCCACAAGGGATACTCCAGGCTCTGTAGAAATGCAAATGCTCAGAACTGACATGAATCCCCATGCTAAACGTCAAAGATGCAGTCCTGAGCACCCAACAGTACCAATGGCACAGAGAGGGCCAGAGCCAGACTTGGCACTGAGGGCAAAGGTGCAGTTGGCACCTAAGTCATAGGAACCTGAGTGAACAGAAATAAAAGTTCTAACTCCTGCACTGAAGTTTGAGGAGAAGTTTAACTGGATGTACTCACGGGAAAAAAACAGCTGCTCTGGGAGGGAAAGTGGGCTTAACAGCAGAAGACAGACCCCGGGCTTGCCAAGATCTGGTCCACTGACCAATCATCATCATCCAGTTCCAAAAAACCTCTGGTGGAAGGCATTGAAAGGGCTGAAGGATACTACAGTCTCTCTAGGAACAGACTGGGTAAATGTCCAAGGAAGGGATCTAATGAAGGTGAGTAAGTAGACCTGGGTTCCGAAATTATGGTTTGCTTCGGTACAGTCTGTACCAAGGATGGAACAGCCGGCACCAACGTCGGAGCCAAAGAGATGGTCAGAGCTCTGAAGACTCTGAATAGCAGATGTAACCGAAGTAGAAGGAACCAAAGAACTCTTCGGTGTTGGAAACTTTGACCTTTCCGAAAGTTTTGGAACCTTGGATTTTGGTTCTGAGGAGGAATCTTCAGAGGCATATTTGTGCTTCTTAATGGTTGGTGCTGAAGGGGGTGATGACACCAATCGAGAGGACTTACAGCCAAAGACTGGTCGTCCTTGAACAAGGCTTCCTCAAACGGGGCCTTAAGGAACACTTTGAGGATTAACTTATTCTTTCTCTCAGCCAGGGTTCTATTACTAAAACCCTGTCAAATGGTACAACCCACACTCAAATGAGACACACCCAAGCAATAAATACATTTATCATGACTATCTGAGTTTGGCATTTTTCTGCCACACTCAGTACATTGTTTGAATCCTGTGGTTGAAATTTTGGCTTTTTTGCCATAACTAATACTACAACATACACAGACACTAAATAAATAGAGGGGGAAAATATGCCAACAATGGTAGAAATAGAAAGGAACTACAAGCAATGGTAGAGGGAAAGAAATTACCACGGTAAAAAATAAAAAACACACACTCAAGGTAGAACAAACACTCGACAATAAGAACCATGAAGCAACAGGTAGAAAAATTAACTGTAATTTAGTAAGAGACAGCTATTAAAAACTTAAAAAATACTTAGCTATGAGAGATGACTGGCTGACATGTCTGAATCGCAAAAGCGGCAAACGAGATCTGGGGCAATCTAGAGAGGGGAATTATGGGTAGACTTGCAGCTCGAGTGATATTTTTGGCTGAAGCGAGCTATATTTTTAATTGAAAGCTTTTAAAATAGTCATTGCATGTGTCGATCATGCACTGACAAAAACTAAGAGATAAATGCAGGGTAACGAAGTAAAAACGAGACAGTGGTGCTTTCCAGCCTACCTGTTAAAAGGGAAGGAATTGAAGGAATAGGTAGTGGAAAATATTCGAGAGTTACTAGGGAATAAGAAGTTATGTACCTACCATAACGTTCCCTGTTAGTTGTCTTCTTCTCGCCTTCTTTCTTGCTGGATGGGTTCAGAGCCAATCCTCGGCTCCGACTCAGCCAATACTAAAGCTCGAGAGCTAATTCCACCGGCTCGAGGCTCCCCTATATCCCACAATGCTAGGCGGTAACTACTCAGATCTCATTTGATAGCTAAACCAAGCAGTTCTGGTCTCCACAGTATGGAGAAAAAAGAACCCACCTCTACAAAAACCTGTATGTAAGCTACCACAAACATAAAAGGGAGAATAGAGGTGGTAGAACATGTGGGAAGGAAAACCCCACCAAAGGAAGATCCCAAAATTTCCTATCTGTCTGTCCAGGCTAGGGGGAAGGAGGGTGGGACGCAAGAAAGAAGGCGAGAAGAAGACAACTAACATGGAACATTATGGTAGGTACATAACTTCTTAATGTTAAGTTGTCAATCTTGCCTTCATTCTTGCTGGATGGGACCGCGTCCCTAGCACCTTATTCCGGGTGGCTTATAGGAACAGACTCTTGAGAACAGTGGAACCAGAGTTGGCATGGTTTCTGGAGGCCATATCCAATTTGTAATGTAAAATAAAGGTATGAGGAGAAGCCCATGTGGCTGCTGCACAAATGAAATCTATTGGCAGCCTGTCCTGAAAAGCTACAGATGTAGCTAATGCCCTAGTTGAATGAGCTCTAGGTCTTGAAGGCAGTTTTTGATGTCTGATTTCATAGATGGAGGTAATTATAGAGGTAAGCCATCTTGAAAGGGACACTTTAATAACTGGAAGGCCCAATTTCCCTTCCGCATAAGACAGGGAAAGCTTGTCAGATTTCCTGAACTGTTTAGTCCTGTCTAAATAATATCTAAGTTGGCGGTGAACATCTAGAAAATGTAACTTTTGTTCCGACCTGTTGGAATAATCAGGGAAGAAGGCGGGGAGATCAATCGTCTGGTTTAGGTTTGCCTGAGAGGAAACCTTAGGTAAGAAGGACGGATTAGTCCGGAGGGACACCCTGTCTTGGTTGAAAACTAAGTAGGGAGGACGACTGCACAGAGCATGAAGTTCAGATACCCTTCTAGCTGAAGTTATGGCTACTAGAAAAAGTGTTTTCCATGAGAGCAACTTAAGAGGGCATGAAGCCGCTGGTTCGGGGGGAGGATCAAGGATGCTAGGACCAAATTCAAGTGCCATTGAGGTGGAGGATCTTTGATTGAGGGCTTGAGCAGAAAAACACCTCTTAAAAAGGCTTTGCAGAGCTTATGGGACATGATACTGGAGTCTGAGACACCTACATGAAAGTTAGATATACCAGCTATTTGTACTCTAATGGTAGATGAGGAAGAGCCTAAATAAAAGAGCTCAGCCAGAAAGTCTAGGATAGACTGGATAGGTGCAGTGAAGGGATCTATATTTTTTGATGCTGCCCAGAAGGAAAAATGTTTCCACTTACTATTATAAATCTTCCTGGTAGAAGACTTGTGAGAGGCTATCAGGATGTTACGGACCGAATGAGAGATTAAGGGAAGCCTGGCTAGTGTAGGAATCGGAGAAACCACGCTGTGAGGTTGAGAGATTGAAGGGAGTGGTGCAGCTGACCCGACTGGTGGGTCAAAAGATCTGGCACCGGGTCCAGATGCCAAGGCTGGTCCAACAGGTAATGATGGAGGAACGGAAACCATATTTGTCGAGGCCAGTAAGGGGCAATGAGGATCATTGTAACTCTCAAGGCGATAGCTTTCTGAATTAACTGAGGTATCAGTGGAAAGGGGGGGGGAAGCATACAGAAGTCCCCGGGGCCAATCGTGGACTAGAGCGTCTCTGGTGGGATGGCCTGGTAACGGGAAGAGAGTGAAGAAGTCGTGACACTTGCTGTTTTGGGGAGTAGCAAAAAGATCACAGCAAGGCTGGCCCCATCTTTGGAAGACTTCTTCCAGCACGGATTTCTTTAGAGACCACTCGTGGGGCATGAGAATGGCCCTGCTCAACTTGTCCACAATCACATTGGACTTCCCGGGAATGTGCGTTGCTATCAGAAAACGCTAAGAAGAAATCACCCACTGCCAAAGTCTGAGTGTCTCTCGACATAAGGGGTAGGACCTGGTTCCGCCCTGTTTGTTGATGTACCACACTACGGACATGTTGTCCATCTGAATTGCAATAGTCCCTGTGGGAAGAGAGTCCTGAAGGGCTTGCAGCGCTAAAAGCACTGCTCTCATCTCCAAGACATTTATGTGCAAGTGGCACTCGAAAGGTTGCCACGTGCCCTGGACCGTCCTGCCCTGATAATGCCCCCCCCCACCCGATCAGGGAGGCGTCTGTTGTCACCGTGGCGACTGGGGGGGGGGGAATGAAAGGTCTGCCCTGGAGAACTTGAGGTGATGTGATCCACCAAGACAGGTGATTTTTGCATGACTGAGTTATTAGGATGATGTGAGACATCGGGAGCTGTTGGAAGGACCATTGAGCAAACGGCATCCACTGGAGGATCCGCATGTGGAAACGAGCTAAGGGGAGAAGGGTGATAGTAGCTGCCATGAGTCCTAATACCTTCAAGACTACCCTGGCTTTGACCTTGTTGCATTGTAGTAGAAAGTAAACTTGTTTGCGGATATCTAACACTCTTTGCTCTGTAAGTCTGGCGGAAAGATCGAGTGTGTCTAAGGTGGCGCCTATAAAGATAATAGATTGACAAGGCAACAAAGCAGATTTTTCGAAATTTATTGAAATGCCCAGAGCTTGGCAAGTCTGGATGGTGAAGTCTCTGGATAGAAGCAGTTGATGCCTGGTGGTGGCGGTAAGGAGCCAGTCGTCCAAATATGGAAACACCTGGAACCCTTGACGTCTCAAGTGAACAGCGACCACTGCCATGCATTTGGTAAACACTCGGGGGGCTGTAGTGAGACCAAAGGGCAGGGCTCTAAACTGGTAGTGACTGGCTCCCAGCCTTAAGCGGAGAAACCTCCTGGAGCGTCTGTGCATTTTGATATGGTAGTACGCATCCTGAAGGTCTATCGAGCACATCCAATTGTCCTGACCCAAGAAGGGTAGAATGGACTGTAGCATAACCATCCGGAATTTTGTTTTTTTGATATAACTGTTTAACTTGCTGAGATCCAGTATTGGTCTCCAGTCCCCTGGTTTTTTTTTGGTACCAAAAAGAATTTGGAGTAGATTCCGGATCCTTGCTGGTCTGCTGGGACTGGTTGGATAGCTCTTTTTGACAGCAGCTTTGATATTTCTAGTGCTGCTTGTTCCCTTAGACTGGGTGGAACTTCTGGAAGGGATCCTTTGGGTTGGGATGGGATGTGAATAAAGGGAATTTTGTAACCCTCTGATATGATTGACTGTACCCATTTGTCTTGAGTGAGGGAAAGCCAGGCTTTTGGGTACAGTGATAATCTTCCCCCGACTGCTTCCGAAGGTGGACAGCCGGGCAGCTCCTCATGGATGCTCAAAGGGTTTATCAGAGAAAGTTTCTCTGCTACCCTAGTTTTGTGGACCTCCTCTGCCCCTAGGGTGGCATCTATTGTTATTCCCCCCTCTGCCTCTAGAGAGGAATCGACCTTGTGTGTCAGATGAGACTCCCTGAGGTTTGCGGAACCACATTTTTCCTCCCCTCTGACCTTTTGGATAAGGTCTAGAAGGGGGTAGAAAAACGGACTCCCACGGCAGACAGAGTCTTACCTTCCACCTCGCACCTAGTCAATGTATCCTTCACCTGAGGACCAAACAATGTTGAGCCATCAAAGGGGGAATTGGTGAAGGACGCCTTGAAAGGGTCCGCAAAACTGCAAAGCCGCATCCAGGCGTGACGTCGTAAAGCTACACCTGTGCCTGCGGTCCTACTCGCCCCATCAGCAGCATATGAGATAAGCCGCATGGAGGAGTTAACAATCGAATTCAGGGTTGCCAACTGGGAGTTCATTTTGTCTTGGAACCCCTCAGCTGTTGGATCCTGTATGGCCTCACCCATATCCTTGAGCAAATCTCTCTGGTGACGGGTGAAGTGATACAAGTAGTTCAGCGACCGCATTGAAAAAGTCGCTGATGAAAACATCCGCTTATCGTACCTGTCCATGGTCCTAGACTCCTTATTAGGAGGATGGACAGGTACCGAAGGATCGGCTAACTCCTTCTTAGTGGCTGCGGCCACCAGCATGGCATCAACAGAGACACCTTTAGATAGAAACTCTTTCTCTTTAGGGGCAGTAATAAATTTTGACGGCCTCCTTGGGGTAGGTTCCACTGAATCAGGGGTCGTCCAAGCCTTCCTTGTCATCACTTTCATAAGGGGGTCAAAGGGAGGGGACACTCAGGAGGTGGAAGGGCGAGAGCCAAACGCCTCAAGGTAAACTGACTCGTCCTCTGAAGGGTTAAGGGCGGGCCAGTTCCCCCTCTATTTCAGGATTTCAAGGATGTCAGCAAAGGAGACATCCTCAGAGGGGGACCGAGGGGAACCTTCAGATTCCTCCAAGTCAGTGTCAGAGGTGATAGACTCTGGGGAGTCAATGTGCTTCCTCTTGCACTGTCTCTTCCGAGGGGGTTCTCCTACCGGATCAGGAGAGGCCTCGGAAGAGGAGGAAATTCCCAATGGGGAAACCTGAGGAGCTGGCTCTCTGCGGTCTGATACAAGGGGATGGGTAGAAACCACCGCAGGCAATGAAGAGGGAGGAGCTGACGGAGCAGACTGTGGGGTAGACACTGGGTCTAGCACGCTCCGCATAACCTCGAAGGCGCCCCTATCCGCCAAGGCCGGAGGTCCCCGCTCCGAGGAGACAAGGACCCCCCCGGCACCGACAGGGATGGCTCCGAGGCCGATGTCGGAGCCGAACTCACCAGCGCCGATGCCCCGAGAGGGAGAATGTGGTCGGACAAGGGTCCGATGCCACTCGCCCCCTCGGAGCCGAGGGAAGCTCGGCGCAGAGATCCCTCCAATGAGGAAATCGGAGCAGACGACGGAGCCGAAAGGGAAGGTATCGGCTCCAAAGCACCGACAGCCATGGCTCCGATGAGCCCCGGCTCCGAACTCAAAGGAGTCAGAGGAGGAATAAAATCAGGGATGGAAATAGCTACTGACTGTTGAGTAGGGCTATGCAGCATTTGGGCCAGTGCCTCGGACTTGAGAAGTCTACTCACCACCCTTTGTAAATCATGGTCGGACAACCTGGAGGACCGAGAGGAATGAGACCTATGGCTCCGCTCCGACAGAAGAGGGGATCCCAGAGCCAAGTAGATGGAGCTGATGGAAGGGGACCTAGACCTCTTCTTTGAAGGTGGCTCCGATAAGCCTATTGGAGCCAACTGAGTCTTGCCAACCTTGGCTCCAGCCGGAGCCGAGGTAACGGTATGAGATTTCGAAACATCGGCTCCAGCCGGAGCTGATGTCGAAGCCACTTTAATGCTTCCAGGAGACTGCTCTGAAACTGGAGCCGACGGCCTGGAAGTCTTAGAAGGCTTCCCCGACTCAGACTGGGTCAGGGGGCCTTCAGGCTTTAACAAGCCTCGGAGAATTAACTTGTTTTTGTGTTCCTGCAGGACTCTAGGGCTGAATGCATGGCACACAGCACATGAGTCCTGCAGGTGCAAAGGTCCCAGGCAATATACACAAGAAGTGTGACCGTCTGTCAGAGACATTTTCTGACAGCACGAATCACAATTCTTGAAGCCTGAGACCTTGGAGTCTTTAGACATCCTAAAAAGCTGTGTGAAAAAAAAAAACCCACAAACACAACACACCCTTAACCCAAATAAAAATCCAGTCACACTGAAGGACAGGGAAAAGAGAGGGAGTGGGCCAAAGGCCTAAAAGTTAAAAAGGGGATAAAACGGGAATTCTAACATAAGGGGGGGACCCGATTTAAACTAATGGAATACTCTATATAAAACTAAGCTAAATGGAAAAAAAATAGGGGTAGAAATTGAAGTTTTTAAACAAGAAAACTTACTAACCTGCCAGAGCCGGTAGAAGAAGCACCTCGTCAGCTAAGTGGCAAACGAGATCTGAGTAGTTACCGCCTAGCATTGTGGGATATAGGGGAGCCTCGAGCTGGTGGAATTAACTCTCGAGCTTTAGTATTGGCCGGGTCGGAGCCGAGGATCGGCTCCGAACCCATCCAGCAAGAATGAAGGCAAGACTGACAACTTAACATGATGGACATTTCTTCAGAAGGAATAACTAGTGAGTGGGACAAAATGAAAAAGGGGTAGAAATAAAAGAGAAAGATATGTTTAAGGAGTAATTATTTAGGGGGGCTGACAAAGGCTAAAGTACTGCAGAAAGTACAGTTGTGTAAACTTACCATAAATGTAGATGTTCGAGTGTATTCACTGTTGCAGTCCTAACATATGGGTTATCTGGCTCCTGGTAGCCTGCAGTCGGCCCGAATACCAGAGTCCTCAGTATATGACGTCAGCTGTAAAACTGATGTCAGAACGTCAGGTATAAAGGGAGGTGGCCGATGTCATTTCCTCAGTTTTTCTTGCCTTAACTGTCAGGAGTACCAAAAAGAAGGCTAAACCAGGAAGGAAACACCCCGGAAATATGCCATTCAAAAATAACATATCTAGTCTGTGCTTTAGAAAAAAAGGGGGGAAAGGATGGTGGGAAACCAGGACTGCAACACTGAATGCACTCGAACATCTACATTTATGTTAAGTGTACACAACTGTACTATGTTCTTCGTGTTTCACTGTTGCAGTCCTAACATATGGGTTGATTCCCAATGCCGAGGAAAAAACAAAAGGGGGGAGGAAGAATCACAGATTAAGGGTTGGTAAGGAGCCCTTGCAAAACTGCAGAGGCAAAACCAGCCCTGGATTTAGAAAACAAAGGTAGATTGCAATGCTTTGTGAAAGTATGGACAGAAGACCAAGTAGCTGCTTCTAGAATGTCCTTAGTAGGCACACCTCTCAAAAAAGCTGCAGAAGTAGAGGCTGCTCTAGTAGAATGGATCCTAATACCCTGAGGGGGAACCTTCCCATGCTGCAGATAACAAAAGTGAATACAATGTGCAATCCATTTGGAGATGTTTTTTTTCGAAATAGCTTTACCCTGAGCCCCAGGAGCAAAACTAATCAACAACTGCTTAGACTTCTGAAAGGGTTTAGTCCTGTTTAAGTAAAATCTCAACTGTCTGTGCACATCAAGAGAGTGCAGAATCCTTTCCCCTTTATTCTGGGGGTTATTGAAAAAGGTAGACAGATGAATAGACTGGTTAAGGGTCAGACTGGAAACCACCTTAGGCATAAACGAGGGATTAGTTCTCAGAGAAACCCGATCTGTATGAAAAATAATGAAAGGTTCTACTGCCATTAAGGCTTGCAGCTCCGAAACCCTTCTGGTGGAAGTAATAGCCAAAAGAAAGGCAGCCTTCCATGAAAGAAACTTTAATTCTGCAGAGGCAGCAGTTTCAAAGGGAGGTAGAGTAAGCTTCTCCAGGACAAAATTAAGATCCCAAGCAGGAGTAGGAGCTCTTCTGGGAGGTCTAAGATTGCTAGCTCCCCTCAGGAACTGCTTCATCGAAGGGTGAGAAAAAATTGGCTGCTCAAAAGAACAATGAGCAGAAATTGCTGAAGCATGAATCTTAATTGAAAAAAAGGAAAGTCCACCATTAAGCAAACCTGCTAGATAATCAAGAATGAGGGAAAGAGAAGGATGAGAAGACTCTTCTCTTTTAGCCTGCATCCAAGAGCAAAACTTCTTCCATTTATCTGCATAGGATTTCCTGGTGCTAGGCCTCCTGGCCTCATGAAGAACTTCAGCCACCTGCTGGGAAAGATTTAATGTATTAGCCAGGCAGTTAAATGTAGAGTTTGAAGATGAGAATGAAGAAACTTCCCTCCTTCCTGAACCAACAGATCTGGTACCAGGGGAAGATGCCAAGGCTGAGCTTAGGAAAGGCTGGGAAATAGGGGATACCCAATGCTGCCTGGGCCAATCTGGTGCTATAAGAACAGCCTTTGGTTTTTCATCCCTTATCTTTAGCAGCACTCTAGGAAGAAGAGGTAGAGGAGTGAAGGCATGAATTGAGAGTTGTGTCCATGGGAAGGACAAAGCATCCACTCTCCAAGCTTTGTTGTGAAACTCCCTGGGGCAGAAGGTTGGAAGGAGATGATTGGTGTGAGAGGAGAAAAGATCCACCGGAGGAGTGCCCCAATGCTGAGTGATGCGATGGAAAATGATCTTGTTCAGCTGCCACTCATGAGGATCCAGAACATTTCTGCTCAATTGATCTGCCAATGAGTTTAGCCTCCCTGGAAGATACTGGGCTATGAGATGTATGCCCATGGAAGCTGCTAAGGACCATAGTCTCATGCTGTGTCTGCACAAAGGGTAAGAGCGAGTCTCCCCCTGCTTGTTGATGTACCATGACTGTGGTATTGTCTGTCCTGATCAGAAGAGTCCCAGGGTAGAGTAGGTCCTTGAAAGCCAGCAAAGCCTGCTGCACTGCCATCAATTCTTTGAAGTTTATGTGTAGTTGAATCTGTTGAGTGCTCCAAGTACCCTGTATGCCCCTGCCTTCCAGATGTGTCCCCCATGCATAATCTGAGGCGTCTGTGGTGAGAGTCTGGCTGGCGGAAAAGCAGACCCTTGTTCTGAGAACAGGCTGTCTCCCACCAGAGAAACTCCATTTGTAGGCAGGGAATAAGGGGAAGAATCAAGTCTAAGTCCTGTGTGTGTTGGCACCAAAGGTTCTTGAGGTACCACTGAAGTTTTCTCATATGCAGCCTTGCATATGGGATCATTAGGATACATGAAGCCATGAACCCCAGTGCTTGCAGGAATCGCCTTGCAGAGAGCTGGGTCATGATTGCCAAGTTCTTGAAATAAGCCGAAAGATCTTGTTGTTTGTCTTGAGGGAGGAATACCATCTGGGTGGCTGTATTCAGAATCGCTCACTTGAAAACAATCTCCCTTGTAGGAACCAACTTTTACATCTTTTCATTGAGTGTGTAACCCAAAGAAGTGATAATGTTCTTCACAAAGTCCAAATCCTTTTTTTAACTGTTCTGTGGAGTTTGCTTGAATAAGGCAGTCATCCAGGTAAGAATAAATTTGAAAGTTTCTCTCTCTGCAAAAAGCAATGGCTGGCACCAGGCACTTTGAGAAAACTCTGGGAGCAGTAGATAAGCCAAAGGGCAGGGCAGAGAATTGGAAGTGTTGCTCCCCAGCCCTGAAACGAAGAAATTGCCTGCAACTTTTCCTTATTGGGATGTGCAGATAAGCCTCCTTGAGATCCAAAGTTACCAGCCATGAATCCTTGGTCCAGCATTGGCAGTAACTGTTGAAGAGTGAGCATCTTGAATTTGGGAATCACCAGAAAAGTGTTTAGAATAGACAGATCCAGAATAAAGCGCCAGGTACCCCCTTTTTTGGGTACCAGAAAAAGTCTTGAATAAAAACCTAGGCCTGCCTGATTTGCATGAACTGGCTCTATAGCAACCATAGTCAGTAGAGAAGAAATCTGATTCTCTACCTCTGCCCTGAGAGTTCTGGGAATGTCTGGGTACCCTTGTAAAACAGGGAAGGTGTGAAAATAAAACTTGTAACCTTGGTTTACTATGTTGAGCACCCATTTCTCGTCTGTAATGGTTGACCATACCTCTGCGAACCTGGCTAACCTTCCCCCCAAAGGAAACCCTGGGCCCGCAGAGGTAGGCACAAGAAGGCCGGAGTCATTGAGAATGCTTGCTTTGGGAAGCTGGCTTAGAACTTCCCGATTTAGCAGAAGAAGGATGCCACTGCTTAGCCCTTTGAGGGGCAAAAGCCTGCCCTCTGGAAGATCTGAAACCCCTAGGCCTAGAGCGACCCTGCTTGCCAGGATCAGGGAAAGACCAATTCTTGGAAGGATAATGCCTACTAAACCGAGGATGCTGAACCTGAAGGAAATCTTTCACAGCTTGCATAGATTTTGCCTTATCCTCCAGCTATTTCAGTACCTCCTCAGCCTTGCTACCAAAAAGGTTATCTTTGTGTAAAGGAACATCCAGCAATTTAGATTTTACAGGTTCTGAAAGAGGCTGCTCCCTAAGCCAAGCATGCCTTCTAATAATGGAACCAGTGGCTGCTGCTCTGCAGGAAGCCTCCAAGGTGTCAAAACCACAATGAAGTGAATGCTTATTAACCAGAGTGGCAGCATTTAGTAACTCTTGTAAGTCTTTGTTCTCCGACATGGTAGGAATATCCCCAAGCTTTGCCTTAATAGCCTCCAAAGTATGCTGCTGACACTTAAGCATGAGAAAAAGACAATTCACAGATCTAATTGCAAGAGTTGCACAGGTATAGACCTTTTTACCCCACCTGTCCAAGGCCCTAGACTCCTTATCAGAAATACAGGGTTTTTAGCAATAGTAGCATTAACACCCTTGGGACCTTGAGAAATAATCTCAGGATCAGCAGCAGGATTTTTAAAAAGAAACTGATGAGAATCAGGAACCCTATAATACCCATCAGGTTTTCTGGAAGCAGGAGGAACAGAATTAGGAGTTAAAGAATTTTCCACGAAAACATCATCTACAACTTCCAAAACAGGAGGTATAGCCAGAGGTTTATGTTGTGGCAAATCCAAAAATTCCCAGATCCTCTTCTTAGACAGGGGACAATCCTGACTTTCCCATTTAAAGTGCTCCCTAAGAGTATTCTAAGTATCCCCAAAGGAAAAATCTTCTGGAGGGAAGGCAGAAGGGGATAGAATCCTCAGCATCAGAATCCTCAAAGACAGAAAAAAGTTGAGAATTTCCTTCCTCACCAGCAGAAATACTGGAAACCTCAGAATCTGATTCAGACAAAACATCAGGAAACAATTCCCTAGCTCTCTTGAAAGGGTGGATGAGAGCCCTTAATAAGGGAAGGATCACCAACCATCTTTACCAACTCGGACTGAGGCACAGGATGGGAGGCCGATGCCTGCCTGTGATTTGCGGCTGAAAGGTTTGCTAGTAATCTGGAGGGACTCAGGAGGCCTAGCAACTGCACAAGTCTGAGCTAAGGTAGTCGGTCTGGCTCTGGTCTCATGTCGAAGAGAAGAGGCATCAGAAGTCGGTGCCTGCATTGCGGATCCGGACCCATCGGAGGCAGCGAGAGGCAGAGGGTCTGAAGACAAAACAGCAGCCTGCGGCATGGAGGACTCCGTAAAGGTCTCGGCAGAGCCCTGCAGCTGAAAACCTGCAGATTGTAGGGGCTGCGAAAGTCCCTCACTACCGCTGGTCTGACGACCAATTTCACCGGCGTGTCATCAGCAGCTTTAACCCTAGGCCTGTCACGGTCCTTGTCCTTGTGTTTCCTAGATATATCCCAAGTCAGGAGACCAGACGATGCCATACTGATGAACTTAGGCCAGACTTTGAAATGCTTATATAAAATCTTAGCTTTTTGGCGTATGGTACGCGGGTTGAAGGAAGCACAGAGCTCACAATTAAGGACGTCATGCTTAAGGCCCAAACAAGTTATACAATAGGAATGAAAATCATGGTGCGGAATTTGTTTTCCACAAGCAAGACAGTTACTAACTTTATCTGACATTCGTTAAAGCAAGAAAAGAGGGTCCCCGAAGGGGTACTTATCTGAGGGTGTCTTCAACTTGGTAGTTGGAATGCAGAAAGAAGGTAAACAGCCGACCGGCACTAGTGTGAATTGCATCTGCTTCAGGTTCTGCGGCAAGAAAGACTGAGGAAATGGCGTCGGCCACCTCCCTTTATACCTGACGTTCTGACATCAGTTTTACAGCAGATGGCAGCCGACATCATATACCAAGGACTCTGGTATTCGGGCCAACTGAGGGCTAACCAGGAGCCGGATAATGCATATGTTAGGACTGCAACAATGAAACAGGAAGATAAAAGGAAATTTTGCAGAACAAGAAGAGGAACAACTTAAGAATGTTGAAGAGAAAGTAAGGGAATATTTGGATAATGTCCATGAGTTTTTTAAAGACTGCTGTTAAACTATTTTTAGATAACATCACAGCACAAAACTTTTGGTGCAGTTGCTTAGGCAACAGAAAATAGAAAGGGTTGTCGACAAACACAGGGAGCCTATGAGAAGAAAAATCACCAAAGATGCTGTAGTGGTATTAAGAGATATTTTAGCAGAGGAATGTGGAAATACGGAAAAAGCACAAATGAAAATATTTATGAAAGATTTAATTATACCAAGATGAATAATCAATCTGCAGGGAAGTCTCCAGGAAAAGATGGTATTCCTCTGGCAGTTTGGAAGTTAGGAGGGAAAAAGAGATAAACATCAGTAAAATTGTGTTTAATACCATTTTAAATGAAGGGAAAGAACCAGCACCATGGAAGAAAACTGTGGTGGATGTATTACACAAAGACAGTAAATTCCTGTCAGAATCAGCTTCATACAAACCTGTTTAAATTTTAAACCATAAATATGTCTACACTAGCTACAAGACTGAAAAAAACATTACAAAACTTTATAGATATGGATCAATGCGGTTTTGTGGAGGGAAGGCAAGCATTTGACAACATGGATAGAACAATGAAGATCCAGAGAGAAGCAGAATGTAAGAAAGTACTGCTGTGTCAGTGGGTCTTGATGCAGGGAAGCATTCAACATAGCAAACTGGGATTTTAGGATCAAGTAATGGCACCTTTTGGATTCCCCTTAACAATTCATAATAAGGTTAATTTGCTGGCTGTATGAAGGATCAGAGGCAAGAAATAAAGTGGGGGGGGTTCCTCTCTGATAAGTTATGTTTGAACAGAAGAACTGGGCAGAACTGTCCTCTTTCCCCTCTGTTATTTGTTTCATATTTAATGCCATTGGCAAAGAAAATAAGGGACTCAAAAAGTCAAGGATATAATCTTTACGGCAATGAAGAAAAGCTGGCTTTATTTGCAGATAATATTATTTTGTACTTGATAAATCCAGATAAGTACAGCTCTATGTTGTGGAACATTTTGAGACAAGTTCAATTCTTTTCCAGATATAAAATTAATGAAGACAAAACAAAGGCTATAACCATAAATTATGTATTCAACTCATGACGTGGTTCAGCAATACCCATACTTACTGGGGCATAAGATTAAGTTTTTAGGAGTATGGATTAAAAATACTTCTGTTGAAGCAGCTAAGGACATGTGGGAAGAGACTAAACAAGAAATAATACAAAAACTGAGAAGCTGGAAGCTCTTATTAATGGATATGGATAGTGAGATACAAGCAGTGTAAATGCTTCAGTTCCCTTTACGTTTTATATACAGGTCATTTTTTTAATCAACCAGAGGAAAAGTTGTGGACAATAATTAAAAAAGTCAAGAGTTAAGTGAGCCTACAAAGAGAAGGTGGTTTAGGATTACCTGACTTCAGTTATTTTGGAGCTACACAGTTAAGACTCATTTACATAACACAAGCAGAAGGTTATAATTCAAAGGGGAAAGGGATGATGATGAAGTGGGGGAGCTCAAGAAATAATGAGAGAGTGGGGTTTTGGATACACATCCTTAAAGAGAATAATCACCACCATAAAGAATATTGCATTCATAAAGGTGCATATATTCCAAGAACCAAGCCAACTCAAGAATGGAGAAAGGATATTTTGCCAGTAGGGATGACTGAAAGTATGGGTAAGGAAAGATGGCAAGTGGAGGTTGGAATTTACTGGAGAAACCTGGTAAAGGAAACAAGGTACTGGGAGCAAATAACAGAGGGAAAGGTAATTGAGTGAGATTAGGCCAAGTACTAGTTGGACTACTGCAGGTTAGATACTGCCTTCCATATCAGGGACTGATATCAGTTTATAGGCAAAAAGAAACAGATAGGGGAGTCCTAAGTGAAATACCTGCTCTGAAAGATTTTCTAGTCAAATGTAGAACAGAAGCCATTGCTAAAAGGGGAATATAATTAGTATGGCATGTAAAATACTGTATGATAAATAAGAATCAATTAGAGGAGATTAGAAAGATTAAGATGTATACTGGAAAAGCAATTTACAAGGGAACAATGGTAGGACATATGTATGACTTCCAAGTATGCAACAAATTCCAGAAGGTTTAGAATTTTTGTAAGCATTTGAGGGATATTTTTGTACCTCAGACAGACTTCAATTTTCTTTTTCTTCAGGCAGACAGCAAATGATGAAGGTGTAATGGGGAAGAAATAAGTAACTGGAAACATGTTTTTAAGAGTGTAATGAGTTGCCAGATATAAACAATTCCCTACAGAGTTCTATCAGAATTATTGGGGAATCAAATGGCAGTAATTAAGGAAATTATTCTTTTGAGATGGGACACAGGGTCTGAAATGCTTAGACATAAAGCCTTATTAAATTAAATTTTGTTGGCTGCCAAAAAGCAGTTAATAGAAAATCAAAATCAAAATCTAGACCAGTTGTATTTAAGTACTGTACATTGTACAAGAGGTAAAAGAACTGGATGACGAATATTTAGAAAATGGAGGAAACATATTACATAGAAATACATGGAATTTATGTTAACACATGCACAAGAATTGTGTGACTTATGTAAATGTTGGACTGACACAGTTATACAGAAACATAACATGGGATGTATACTGTATATAAACAGAAAATGTTAATACAGTTTGTTTTCTCTTCTATTCATGTATGTACCTGTGTTTTGTGATATTTTAATAAACGCATTTAAAAACTATGATTAACATCTTCAGCTATCTTGGACCAATTAGTATCATCATTTAGCACAGTCTTGTGAACTAGTTAAGAACTACAAAACTATGCCATACTACTCTAGATCAATGGAACACAATCAGAAGCAAAAGATAGCAATGAAACAGTTAAAAGTAGAAAAATTTAAAGCTGTGTTGGTTAGGAGAAAAATACCAGTGGGTCACAGACAAACAGGGCCAGAACATTAAAATGGTGACAAACAGCCAAAGGCCTTCTTGGGTACTAGAAAATCTGCTTTCAATAGCACATTCCTGTGTCAATGAGGAAGACTCTTGACCAAGAAATATGGACAGAAGGGGCTGCAGCAGATGGGTGAGAATATGTGGGAGAGTTGTTCAAGTTGCAGGGAGGCAGTGTTGCTTACGGAGTTATATGGATGACCAGGCTATGTAGCACAAAGAATGAAAGTGATGCTGGAGTACAAAATAAAGGAACAACATGAGAATTATAAGAGATGGGGAGCACCAGGAGAGGAGAAAGCATGGGCAAGTGATGGTGGTACATAGGCTGAGGTGGGAAAGAAGATTTCTGTGACATAGGACTAATGTGACTTGATGGCATAGACAAACAAGCAAATTAAGCAGGAATGCAATGGGAGCTCTGGTGCACAAATGTTTTCACAATGGTCCTACTGGTCAGACATTTAAAGGAATCATCGTTAACTACACCAAACAGTTCAGCACAGCTGAAAAGGAGGCATACAGAAACAGTAGATTGACATGCTTTTACTTTAACATATTATGAAACTTAAGACCAGGCAAAGACCACATGACTGTAACACCAGATTATAGCTGTTTTGAACATACAGTACACTCCTGACACACTTGGCAAATTTCAGCCTCTTTTACTAAAGTCAAGATTCCTCTATATTACACACAACCATATATATATAAACAGCTCTGTACTAACTACACTATATCATATTTTAGAATGATGATTTATCTTGCTGAACCTTATTACAAAATGTCTACATTCAAATGTGAGACATTTCAATAAAGCATCAAATATCAAGGTACTTGGTCACCAACTGATATGGGGACTCTCCTTAACCTATTAGGTTAGCAACACAAGTCCAAAATCTGAGGTAGATCTGTTACAGAAAGCATTCTATTTTAACTTAATTCAGGACTACACATGAAATCAATTGAGAAAACGTAAACAACTCTCTTTCTGAGCACTGATTTATCATGACAGTCTCTGGAAGCGCCAACATACCTACTCATTTCTGGAGTTGGCACTGACTTCTACTGCAGATTTGCTAATCGACATCCTTAAAAAAATCATAATTTTAGCTGACTAGCATAAGCAGTACATGTGGCTTGAGACAGAACTGTATTTTATAGACTAGAGCCTTGGACCATATAATTCCTCTTTTTCTTCCTTTAATTGCCTGCTTTGTAACAACTGTCATGCTATTTATTTACTTTGGGGTACTAGAAATACAAACACATTGGGATATTTTGATCTCAATCTTCTTCCAAATAGATCCGCTGGTGAAAGACCTGTTGACTGGGGAGATGCATTCTGGAAATCCAATACTAACAAGTAATCCTTTTGATTTTAACAAACTTTTCACTTTTTTACAATATGATTATTCTTTACTGATGTTTTGTGGAATAGAAGTTATATGTTCAACTTCCACGACACAACAAAGGCCGAAGTTCCTGACTGGAAACTGGATGCTCTGGTATGCAAAGTCTTGAAAGTGTGGACTTTAAAATCATTGTCTCTGTACTGTGGCATCTTTCAAAAGAACAACTTCTGCACATCTGGAACAGAAGTCCTTTCAATAAAATATTAAAATATAACTATTGTACTGAAACAGATCAATGCCCAACTTTAAACATAATGAAGAAATCAAGCAGAATTAGCTCCACTTTTTTCTTCTGGCTCCTAAAGGTGACACACATGTGAAGACTGGTACAGAAGGGTGAAGGCTGCCAGCCTAGCCAGATAGAATTTTGCAGATAATTCTGTCATTTCTAAATATGAATGTAAACTACACGCTTGTTGTCTTAAATGTAAAGAAATACTGTTACATGTGGAACTGGAAATAAATGTGACAGCAGTGCACTCTACTGACTGAAGTAAAGCATGTGGTGACCCTTTGAAGTAGACAGTGGTGCCGAAAAGTCTAGATGAAGAAATTCTTTCTATTGTTTTAACCAAGAGCTAAATTGCTAGATTTAAACATTCAAATGTAATTTTATTGCGCTGTTCCAGCTGCAAGATAACAAAAGGGAGATGTTAAGAATGTAAATGCAGTTAATGTGTAGCCTGGGAACTCCAGGAAAGTGTAACAGAATGATGTAATGTTTATCAGAACTGCAGTTTCAATTTAAACAGTGAGACCAAGAGATCAAGCATTTTTGTCTTAATCATCCAACTCACAGCACTGCCTGTTGTCTTATGCAAGTTATCTTAGACTTGTGTTTTCTTTTAGAGATAGAACTAAAAAGATTAGAGTAAGTGTCTTTCTGTGATGTAAGAACTGTACTACTGAATTATTTTAAGTATTTCTGTGTGATTTCGGAACTTTTGACTAGCACTGTATAGTAGAAAGTATTGTCTTGTGGTTTTAATTATTTATTATTAAATATTTTAAAACCTTTTAACTGTGGCTGGTTTGTGTAGAGATAAGTTAAACTCTACAGTGCACTGCATGTATATAACAATCCTGTACCAAGTCACTCTAATAAGCCTTGAGACGGTTTAGTCATACTACCAATTATATAATATTGCACAGTAATCATTGGACACCCTTTTAAAGGGCTCTGAGTAGCTGATAATTATTAGCTGGGTGGTGGCAGGGTACTACCGAAGTCTGGGTAAAAGGGGCACAGCTGGAGAACCTTTGCCAGCCTTCCCCAGAAGTGTCTGTGTGGTTGTATAAACTCTTATCTCAAAGTGTGTGTGTCAGCTACTTGGGCAGGGACATGAAGTACTGGTTGGACAGAGAGGGTGCTGGATATTTTAGCTTGCCCAGCTAGGCTGAGATCTGGACCCTATAGCTGTGCCAGTGGGGAGTCTTATTGGGGACCTGGGGAGCAAGGGAGCGACCAGCCCCGGAATGACTGTGAGCTCTGTGTGCTCTTAAGGAAACGGCACTTTACTGTGTGTATTTGTTATCCCTTCCTCGCATATGAGACGCCCTCTCTGGTGTTAGCGGTGAGAATTGAGGCTCCTTGATTGCTGGGCTAGGGCACAGGCGTCACAACACATTTCACGGTTATGATAATTTGTTAAATCTGTCCAAAAATCCAATATGTAGAATAAGAATAATGTGATAATTTCTAATTGGTAAGTATGACTTGAGTAAACATGGCTGCTTAACTCCATCAAGCCGTCTTTCAAGATGATAGAAAGGAAGCGGTACTGAGCTGAAGTAAATGCATTTTCCAGATGTGAAATGTAAATATGTGACTGAACTTGCTCCCATTTTCCTAAAACTACCCAAAACCATGAAGTTCAACCAAGGGATTCATCGAGAGGAAGAACTCAAAGGAAAGGAGGCAGGAGAGGGAGAAAAACAGCCTGCAAACACAGAGCCGGTCAAATAACCAAGGTAATTGAATGAACAAACTGTTATTAACCTATCGAGTCTTGAATTGATCCCTAATAATGTATCCCTGCTGCTGAAAGGACTACAATTTATTCCAGTGAAACTGTTATAGAAGCTCTAACTGACTTGAAATTATTGGTTAGGAATCTCAGTTTAAAGTTTACATTTAAAGACTCAATACCTCTTGCTACAAAGGTAAGAAATCGAGCTTGTTTATATCCATTAACTCTCTGATTGTGAATGCTTTTTATAACACATGCGAACGTGAGATACGGGAACTATGCCCATAAAGATAAAAAAAAAAATTACAACTTCAAGTGAACATGAAGCCCTCCTGAAATTACAGAATAATGGTGATTATTGTGATAAAACAAACTGATAAGGGGGAACTATTGTGGTATTTTACAAAAAAGATTGTATTGCACATGTTTGAGTTTCTGAATGATAAGAATACATTTACTGAAATTAATACAATGGATGTACTGAAATTTGTCAGAATGGTTAATATGAGTATTTATGAGTCACGATTAACAGACAATATCTCTACTGACACGTTTAATTATTTTAATGTCCAGTGTCTGAAAAAAAAAAGTTATGTACTCACCATAACGTTCCATGTGAGTTGTTCCATTTCCCTTCACTCTTCACTGATGGGTTCAGAACCGATACTCGGCTCTGACACGGCCGAATAGCAAGCTCAAAGTTTTCCAGTAGCTCGAGACCCAACCCCTTATCCCACAAAGCACTGCTGGAATTACCTCAGATCTTGTTTGCTGCGTACCATATAGAGATACTATAATTATTCTGCCTAAGAATTAAAACATATTGAGAAACTAGGATGAAGACAGCCTCCAGGTCAACTGCCAGCCAGGAGGGGGAAGGAGGGAGGGGCGTGAGAATGAAGGCGAGATGGAACAACTCACATGGAACGTTATGGTGAGTACACAACTTCTTTATGTGAAGTTGCTAAATCTCGCCGTTCATTCTTCACTGATGAGTAGCGTCCCTAGCACCCTAACCCTCGGTGGCTCACAGAAGTACACTCTTCAGAACCATAGAACCAAATGAAGCCCTGTCCCTGGAGGCCTTATCCACTTTGTAATGAGTTATAAAAGTGTGAGGTTTAGACCATGTGGCTGCAGCACAGATGTTATCTAGAGGTAATTTGACTTGAAAGGCTGAAGAGGTAGAAACTGCTCTGGTTGAATGAGCCTTCACCTTACTAGATAAGGGCATGTTGTTACAACAAGAACAGGTGTAAGTAATACAATCAGACAGTCACTTGGAGTTGTTTTGGCAACTGGTTTACCTTTCCTGGCCTCAGGAAAAAGACACAAATAGATCTGATTTCCTAATCTCTTTTGTTGTGTCTAAATAAAATCTAAGTTGTCTGTGAACATCAAGTTTGGGAAAACATATATTCCAATTTGTTGGTGCGATTAGGGAAGAAAACAGGCAACTCAATGACTTGATTAATGTTAATCTCTGAACATACTTTAGGCAAAAAGGATGGATTTGTCCTGAGAGATACTCTGTCAGCATGAAAGACCATATAAGGAGGCTTGATGGATAGGGCTTGGAGCTGTGACACTCTGTGGGCTGAAGTGATGGCTATTTGGAAGATAGTTTTCCACGATATACATTTTAGCTTACATGAAGATGCACGCTCAAAGGGAGGAAGAATGATGCAAGATAACATAAAATTCAAATTCCAGGGAGAATATGGAGTCTTCACTGGAGGCCTCATGTGAAAGGAACCATTTAGAAAAGCTTTAGACAACTGGTGAGCCATAATATTCAATGCATCAGTCCCTAGATGGAAATTAAGATATAGCAGCTAGTTGTACCCGCACCATAGCAGCTGCTGCTCCTTTGTTGAAAATTTCTGTCAAGAATTGCAAAATAGAAGATAATGGTGTTTGGTAAGGGTCAATATTATGGTAGGAAGCCCAAATGGAAAATCTCTTCCACTTACTACGATACAACTTTCTAGTGGAAGGCTTATGGGAAGCCAACAAAATTTGACTAGTGTCATGGGAAAGATTACAAAGCCTGGCTATGCGGACAATTGGAGCAGCCAAGTGGTTAGCTTCAGTGTCTGCAATGAAGGATGGAGATCCCCTGACAGATGTGTCAATAAATCCGGAACAGAGTCCAGGTTCAATGGGTCTTCCAGAATATGATGGTAAAGAAACTGAAACCAAATCTGCCGAGGCCAATGAGGGGCTATAAGGATGATTGTCCATCTCAGCAACTTCACTTTCTGCAAAAATCTGGGTATCAGAGGATTTGGGGAAAATGCGTAGAGGAGACCCGGGGGCCATTCGTGGACAAGAGCATCCCTCGGGGACTGACCTGGCGGGGGAATCAGGGCAAAATAGCTTATGCATTTGTTGTTGATATGACTGGCAAACAGGTCACAAGGAAGGCTGGCCCCATTTGCAGAAATTCCTGTCCGCAATCTCTAGTTTGAGGGACCATTTGTGGGGCAATAAAATTGCCCTGCTCAGTTTGTCCGCTATGACGTTGGATTTGCCCAGGATGTGCGCTGCTAACAGAAAGCGCTGGGAGGACATTCCCCACTGCCATACTCTGAGGGTTTCTCGGCAAGGGGGTAAGACTTGGTCTCACCTTGCTTGTTCAGGTACCAGACCACTGACATTTTGTCCATCTGTATTGCAATTGTCCCTAGAGGAAGAGAGTCCTGAAAGTATTGCAACGCTAGAAGTACAGCTCTCATCTCCAGGACACTGATATGCAGATGTGAGTCTTGATCGGTCCATGTGCCTTGGGCAGTCTTTCCCTGAAAATGCCCCCCCCCACCCTATCAGGGAAGCGACAGTGGTCACAGTAACAACTGGAGGGGGTAGGCATGAAGGGACGTCCTATTGTGACATGAAGAGACGTCAACCACCACTAAAGATCCTTCTTGCAAGAATTCGTTATCAGGACAGTGTGATTCATTGGAAGTTCTTGGTAAGACCATTGCGTGAATAGCAGCCATTGAAGAATCCTCATATGCATCCTTGCTAACGGGATTGCCAATATTGCTGCTACCATCAGTCCTGGTACCTTCAATACCTCTGCAGCTGGTTCTCTGTTCTTTGATACCAAGGATGTGATGTGTTGGCGAAGAATACAAACCCTTTCTGGTAGAAGACGAAGAGTGGTGGTTGACGTGTCTAATTCTGTCCCTATAAAAACGATATGCTGCGATGGCAACAAGGCAGACTTTTCGAAGTTGACTAATGCCTAGCTGATTGCAAAGTATCAGAGTAGCCTCTCTCGCTTGAAGAAGTTGATGCCTGGTGGTGGAGGTAAGGAGCCAATCGTCCAAGTACGGAAACACCTGGAATCCTAGATGCCTCAGGTGAGCCGTGACTACTGCCATGCACTTGGTTAACACTCTGCGGACTGTAGTGAGAACAAAGGGCAGAGCACGGAATTGATAATGATTGGCTCCAAGCCGGAAACACAGGTGATCCCTGGATGGTCTTGTCATCTTTATGTGGTAGTACGCATCCTTGAGATCGAGCACATCCAACTGTCTATCCCTAAAAAGGGAAGTATGGACTGTAGCGTGACCATTTGGAACTTCTCTTTCCTCACAAATTGGTTGAGTCTGCTGAGATCCAAAATGCGTCTCCAGTCCCCTGTTTTCTTTGGAACCAAAAAGAATCTTGAGCAAGTTCCGAATCCTGTTTGGTCTGCCGGGACTGGCTGGATGACTCTTTTCTAGCAACCGGCGTACCTCTATTGTTGCTTGTTCCCTGTGACTGGGTGGAACGTCTGGGATTTTTTTGACAGGATGGGGCTGGGTGGAGAACAGTATGAAATATCCTCTGGAAATGATACTTTGTACCCAACTGTCGTTTGTTATATCTAGCTAGGCTTCTGGGTACAATGACAAGCAACCCCCAACTGTCTCCAGAGTAGGACAGCCGGGCTTCCCTTCAGGAGCGCTGGTAGGACTGACCAGAGAAGTGATCTCTTGTCACCCTGGTGTTGCGGACCCCCTCTGCCACGAGGGCGGTGTCTTCCATTGTAACTCCCTCCTCTGCCTCTGGAGGGGGGCTCTCCACATGTGTCTTGAAAGGCTCCTTGGACTTTCCGGAACCACATCTTTCCTCCCCTCAGACCTTTAGGACTCGACCTGAGTGGGGGTGGAAAAACAGACTCCGACGACAGAGTCTTTCCTTCTTGTTCACACCTGGTCAAAGACTCCTTCACCTTTGGCCCAAATAAGGATGAGCCATCAAACGGGGTATTCGTAAAGGAAGACTTGAAGGGTTCCGTGAAGGAACAGAGTCGCATCCAGGCTTGCCTACAAACAGCAATTCCTTTACCTGCAGCTCTACTTGAACCATCAGCTGTGTAAGATACGAGAAGCATGGACGATTTAACTATTGAATTAAGGGTAGCAAGCTGGGTAGCAACTTTGTCAGATATACTCGTAGCTACAGCACCCTGAAGAGCATCTCTCAACTCCTTAAGGAAATCTCTCTAAAGTCTGGTAAAATGGGTCAAGTAGTTCAGTGATCTGAGTGAGAAAGTCGCTGAACTAAACATGCATTTCCCATATCTATCCATGATCATGGATTCTCTGTTAGGAGGATGGATAGATGAGGATTTCCTTTTTGGTGGCTGCTGCCACAACCATGGTATCAACAGGGACTCCCTTGGTCAAAAAGGACTTCTCTACGGAGGCAGAAGTATACTTATTAGGCCTCCTAGGGACAGGTTCCATAGATTCTGGTGAATCCCACGCCCTACAAGAGACCAGATCCACAAACTCATCGTAGGGCGGAGACACCCATGAGGTGGAAGGTTGAGACCCGAATGCCTTCAGGAGAACAGACTCGTCCTCAGCAGGGATCTTGGACTGCCAAACACCCCTCTGTCTAAGAATTTCAAGAATCTCCGCAAAGGAGATGTCCTCAGAGGGGGATCTAGGGGACCCTTCTGATTCATCCAAGTTGATGTCTGATGTTAGAGACTCCTGTGGGAAGTGCAAATGCCTTCTCTTGGATAATCTGTTCTTGGGAACTTCTTCAGGAGGAGCCTCTGGAGAGGTCTCAGAAGAGCAGGGAGTGCCCTGTGGGGCTACCTGAGGCTCTGGGTCTCTACGCTTGGAATGACCGGAGGAAACAGAAACTGACGCAGGCACTTTAGGGGAGTAAGAGGCCAAACCTGGAGATGAGGAAGTCTTAGGAGACGACACTCGCCTCATGGCTTCGAATGCACCATGGCTCCGATGAGGAGGAGTTGACAGATCCCCTCCCGCACTGAAGCCGTGGGCTCCAAGCACGAGGTAGGAGCAGAACTCACCTGAGCCGAAGCCCCGAGAAGAAGAGTCGGCACCGACAAGTCCGTGCCACTATCCTCCCCGGACCTGATCGGAGAGTGCCGAGGATGTCCAAGCAGATGAAGCCGAAACACTGGAACAGGTGTTGGGTCCAAGGGATCCACAATCATCAGGTCGGCCTCCTCTGGCTCCAAAGGTCCGGTATGGCTCGGAGGAGGAGCAGACAATTCAGGAGTAATGGTCTTCGGCTCAGACAGCACTTTAGCTAGGCCTGGTGCCTTTAAGAGTTTCTGAATTAGCCAGTCCATATCCAGATCGGACAAGCTGACCGAAGACCTGGAGGAGTGAATAGATGGAGCCGATTGGATTAGTAGAGAGGGAGGTTTTTCGGTAACCGGTTCCAAAGCAGTGTGTCCCAGGTCTGAAAAGAACAGACTATCTGCCCTGAAGCCAGTGGAGCCGAAGTCACAACACTTTCCAACTTTTTCCCTTTTTTTTGTCCTGGATTCTAAGGAAGATTTGGATGATTTGCTGGTCCCATCCTCGTCAGATAATGCCTCTGAAAAAGGGTGTTTTATAATACCCCTGTCAACTAACTTCCTCTTCCTTTCTGCAAGCACTCGATTAGAAAAAGAGTGGCAGATACTACATGACTCCTGCAGGTGCACCTCACCCAAACAGTACACACACTGCACATGGGCATCCGTAACGGACATCTTTTGTCCTCAGTCTGGGCACTTTTTGAATCCAGACTTAGGATGCTTTTCCCTTTCTTCAGACATAGCAACTAACTTCCTGAAAAAAAATTCACAAGATCAAAAAACAACCCTACTTAACTATATAAAAATAGTTCAACTCAGAAATGAGTAATCTAATTCACTACAAACAGCAATGCAAAAAGACAGCACAAACAGCCCAAAAAGGCAACTAGTAACAAAAATAATCCAAATAACAAAAAGCCCAAAAAGGGCAACTCTAATCTAACAAGCTGTAAGAAAAGGCCCAAGGTTAACAGGCCGAAAGCAATCACTAGAGATTTACTGGGAAGAGGGGAAATACAGAAAAATCTGCTAAACCAGGTAATACTATTCAAAAATATTAGTATAAGGATATAATCATTTAATAGAAAAACTTGCTGAATGTTGAAAATTCCCACAATAGTCTCGAGCAATGCTGGTAACCAAGAGATCCATGCCACGGCAAACTAGATCTGAGGTAATTCCAGCAGTGCACTGTCGGATAAGGGGTTGCGCCTCGAGCTACTGGAAAACTTTGAGCTTGCTAGTTGGCCGTGTCACAGCAGAGGATCGGCTCCGAACCCATCAGTGAAGAATGAATGGTGAGAGTAAACAACTTCACATCATCAGTTATATATGGATTATCAACATCTGCCCATGAGGCTGCATACCTGAACCCATTTCCATTTATATGCAATCTGTTCTTAGTAAATATTTATCGAATGTGAAGAGTTATATTAAGGACACACTGGTGATTTTTTTATCACAATAATATGAATGAAGTATGAATAACAAAGAAACTGAGTATCTGTGCGTAACATTGGATGTTAATTATTCAAGATGATTCCCAGTGAATATGGAATATAATCCATTTGTAGATTCTTTGTAAATTTACTGAAATGCATGATATGGAAGTTGAAAATCTGCGAATTATTAGATATTGTGTTTAGTAATATATTTATGTTTGAGGATCGGGTATTCCGTCAAAAGGCAGGAGTGGCTATGGGTACTTTCATAGCCAATACGTATGCTAATATAGTTGCAGGTTCTTGAGAAGAACAATATATACACGCATATATATATATTATATATATATATATATATATATATATATATATATATATGCAGACGTATATTATAGATATATATATATAGATATATATATATATATATATATATATATATATATATATAATTTTTTTTGGAATGTCCATTAGAATTTAAACCTAGAGTACTACTCTACAAACATTTTGTGGATGATGTCTATGTATGATATGGAAAGGTGAGCCTCAACATTTACTACAATTTGATTATATGAATAATATAACTAGTTTTTTAAAGTTTACTCTAGAATATTCACCTAATGGTATTAACTATTTGGACATCAAACAGGACATAATGATAATGATATCACAACCTCAATATATTTAAAAAAAGAGATATATGCAAACAGATCTATGCACAGAAATAGCATGCAAACTGTTCATACCTTTAAAGTAAGAGCCAAAAGCCAACCGATGAGAGCCAATCGACTTAATACAGATGAGGTGTACTGAACAGACGGACAATATAACAGCTGAATTTAAGGAGCAGGGATATGAGGATGCTCTACTTGATTGGCTGAAATCTGAGATTATTAATGAGAGGAAGGACAGAGCTAGACCATATTATACAGAGAAGAATACGGATATACAAAATCCTGTTCGAGATAGTGGACAGGGACAGTTACAATATAACTAAATACAACAGGAAGACTAATGGGCTAAAGGAAGTAACAACAAAGAACTGAGGTATATTAGAAATGATGCCAGAAATTCAATGACTTACAGGGGATAGACCTAGCTTTGCTTATAAGACATGTTCCAATTTAAAGAAGTGTCTGTGTTATGAAGCCAGGATGATTTTTACAGCTAAACAGAAATTAAAGTTAGGTATTTTTCCTTGCTGTAACTGTGTGTGTTGCAAGGATATAGAAAAAATAATAAATTTATACACCCAATAACTAGCACAAAGTACATATTTAGACTTCATGCCACGTACAACACTTCAAATATTGTTTACTTGGCTATATCTAAAATATGTAATGCGCTCTACATTGGGAAATGTACATGGAAGCGGAAGGATCGCATTGCAGAACAAAATTATGATACACATAGAAAAGTTAACACTAATGCTCTTGCCAAACACTTGGATGAGCATGGGATAGACCATGAATTCTGCTTTAGGGTGGTTGATGTGTATAGGACCAAAAGGGGTGGTGACTTAAATAATACATTAGAGGTTCATGAATATGAATGCATTTTAAGACTGCAAGCAGATAAAAAGCCTGGTATAAATGCAGCTGTTACTCTTAAACCAATACTAAAAAGCAGACAAATGTATCTGCACAAATAATAAATTTTAATTAACTGTATATTTTATATGTATTACTTTATATACATTTTATAACTAGAAAGAGACCAGTTGGCATAATGGTTAAAGTCTTCGCCTCCCCTGCATGTACAAGGTAGAAGGCTTAATCTTGACCTCCAACCAATGCCTGTTTGGAGTTTGCATGTCCTCCCTATGACTCTGTGGGGTTCCTCCCCACCTCCAAAAAACATGCTGAGCTTTTCCATCTCAAAACTCACCAATGAATGGTGCTGTGGGCCGCAGCACAAACTCTACATGGTGCCCTATGGGGGAAAGAGTTATACAGACCACCACTTTGGGCATCTACTGTGGTGCACAGTATCCTCAAGACAGGAAAACACGGATCACAGACTGCATATGGCAGGGGTAGCTACTCAATTATATAAAAATGTCTCTAGGTGATTCGGTCATGTTGACTAATGTTGCCAAAATGGGCATAGGTAGTTACCTGTGATAAGTGTGAGTAGAGGACCCGACCTATACCAGGGACCCATGTTAATGGTGGAAGGGGTGAACGTGCTCCTATTGGCCAGTGTGTGCCTGCCATAAAGCCCAGCAGCCCTGGATCAGTAAGCTACTGGCCGGCCAATGTCTAGTTGCCCAGCCTGAGATACCAGGGATAGGGTCTGTTGAGTGAAAGCTGGATGTAAAACCAGTCAAGCTGCCAAACATGAATTGTGAATTGGCACACACAATGTAGGTTCACTGACAGGATGCAGCTTGGACGTGGATGATATGAAGGAGGCTGGGCATTTTATGTATCCAACAGACAAGATGGAAGAGCAGTGCAGCAAAGATACCTGGCATGGGATCCAAAGTCTACTACTCAGGAGGGGGACATGCTAGGAATGATGTGGGAATTATGGTAAGAGAAAGGCTCAAGAAGACAATGAGGTATACCATCAGAATTAAAGACAGACTCATAGCAATCAGATTCCAGTATAATGATAAGGCAGTACTCAATCTCAGCCTATGCCCCACAGCAAGGTTGTGGTAGTGAGGAAAACAGTGCATTCAGACAGCAGTTGCAGGACCTACTAGATAAAGCAGAACATGAATTGGTGCTGATAATGGGTGACTTCAATGCACATATCAGGACAGACAGAACAGGATACGAGGACAGCCTGGGTCCAGATGGGTGGGGCAACAGGAATAAAGAAAGAGAAGCCATTCTAGCTTGATAGTAGCAAACACATGATTCAGAAAGAGCGTTCCTCCTAATAAGAAAAAGGCACTGGGTTAGAATCCATGATTGCAAAGTCATCCCCAGTAAAACAGTTGGCCCACAACATAAACCACTGGTTGCACAATCAGCTGCAAGCAGTGGTCAGAGAACATTGTAAGGTCAACAAAGACCAGGCTGAAGACCTGGAAGTTGAATGGAGAGAAAGTACAAACATTCAAGGAATTACTCAGGGCTCTAGCACCCCAAAAGGAGGAGGAAATAGGTGAAGTTGAAGAAGAATGGCAGCGTCTCAAAACAGCATGTGTTAGGACTACAGAACAGATATGTGGCAGAGCCAGGTATGGAAATAAAGTACATAAGGAAATCTGGTGGTGGAATGCAGAAGTCCAGGAAGTGATCATTAAAAAAGGAGGAGTGCAGGAAAAAATGGGAGACAGAAAAGACCGACCAGGCTTGGAAGGAATACTGGCTGGCTAACAAAGAAGCTAAGAAAGGAGTTGCAATAGCAAAGATTAGGGCATCGGAGGCACTCTACCAACTTCTTGAAAGTGGCTCAGTACATGGTACAAAAACTATATTCGGTTGTAATGCAAAGACAAAGATAAAATGACAGTCATATACCATTCATAAGAGATGCCAGCAACAACCTGCTCACAAGTCCACAGGACATCAAAGGCTGATGGAAGGAGCATTTCCAGCAGCTTCTTAATGAAAAAAAAAAAAAAGACAGAAGCTACACTGCCCCACAAACAGCCTATAATGAGAGAAAAAGATGAACCCACCCTAGAAGAAGAAAGAATAGCACTAACGAAAATGAAGCCAGGGAAAGCAGAAGGATCAGATGAGGTCACAGCAGATATGATAAAGATGCCAGGTGAGATAGGGGAGATATGGCTCCTGAGGTTACTAACAACAGTGTGGAGAGAAAGGCATACCCCAGATGACTGGAGAATAAGCATGCATGCCAGTATACAACAACAAAGGGGACATCCACAATTGTGGGCAGTACATAAGCATTAAACTCCTATCACATTGCATGAAAGTTCTGGACAGGGTGATTGATAAATGGATACACAGAGCAGTAGAATGTAAGATGGGAGATGAGCAGTTCGGATTCAGATCAGGATGCAGCACAACTGCGCTGATGTTTGCAGTGAGACAGACAGTTGAGAAGAAGACAGAGATGAGGAAAGTGTCCAACTGGGCATTCCTAGACTTGGAGAAAGCATATGACAAGGTCCCAAGAAAGCTGAGCTGGACAATACTGCAGTGGTTCAAATTCCCAAAAACATTAGTAGACTTAGTGCAGACTATGTACAAGGACCCAATGAATCAAGTATGAACAGCATCACAGAGGGGTTCCCAGTGGTAGTGGGTGCACACCAGGGTTCAGCTCTGTGCCCACTGCTCTTCACACTGGTGATGGACTACATTACCAAACAGGTTAGAGGGGACAGATCAAGAAAGTTACTATATACACACGATGTGGCATTACAGGCAGACTGAGCAAGAACTACAGCAAAGTTTAGGGGAATGGAATGCAAGACTGAAGGCACATGGGATGAATCTAAGCACAGATAAGACAGTGGTAATGGCAGCAAACTGGGGAAATCAGAAGATGACAACTGACACAGAAGGGAAGACGGTGGAAAAGGTAAATAGCTTCAAGTATCTGGGAGGGGTGGTTGAGGAGAAGGGTAGGCCTGAATTAAGAGGGCAAAACTAGAATCAGAGGGGGTTGCAGCCAAGTAGCATAGAGGCTTAGGTGTAGTCTATAACAGAAAAAATGCCAGAGAAGCTGAAAAGTAAGGTGTGCAAGACAGTGGTGCGACCAGTACTACTATAAGGTACAGAAACCTGAACAGTAAAGGCAGCGCAGACGAAGAAGCTAAAGGTGATGGAAATGAAGTGCGTGAGAAGTGTGGTAGGATGCACACTGTGGGACAGACGAAGAAATGAGGACACAAGATCAGAAGCCAAAGTAGCTCCAATTTGCAGAAAAGACCAAAGAAGACAGATTACTGTGGTTCAGACATGTGCAAAAAAGCAGAAGAGAATCTGCTAAAGAAGATTTGGGAGAGACAGGAAAAAGGCAAGAGGAAACCAGAATGTCCAGGAAAGAGTTGGATGGATTGTGTGAAAGATCTGCAACAGTCATGCATGAGTGTCGAAGAAGGCAGGAATTTGGCACTGAGTCGAGAGAGATGGTGACAGTTAACATGATACACCGACTATATGAAGAAAATGGGAAAATGGGGGATGATGATGATTTTATATACATGATGTGTATTTGTTGCTTTTAGAGCTTTAAGGTTTTATTTCTGTATTAGAATAATTAATTGATTCTGTATGTGGACTGGGGCTGTGTCACACGGGTTTCAGTTTGAATGGTACCGAGTTATTCTTGAACGGTTAGTTAATTACACACTGAAAGGCTTTTGCCTGAAAACTTTGTATTTTTTTACTGTGTTCTACAAACAAAAACATTCAAATCTGGCAGTGTTTCCAGCTCTGGAGATTTTTATTTTTTTGGATTATTTTTGTTCTCCAGTAGTGGTTCACCTTAGTGTTGGTCATAGTTTGTTTGTTCTTGAAATACATTTGAACACCTGGGCAGTCTGTGGTGAGACCAATGGACAGTGCCCTGAATTAAAAATGACAGTCTCTCAGCTGAAATTGGAAAATTCTCCTGTATTACCTTGTTAATTTGATAGAATACTGAGCATGCTGAAGATCTATTGAGCACATCCAGTCAGAAGAGGTAGAATGGACTGAACAGTGACCATATGGAACAATGTGTGCTTTACAAACTGGTTGAGGTCCAATATCAGCTTGAGGTTCCCTGTCTTCTTTGCACCTAAAAATAACCTGGAATAGACTCCAGATCCTGACTGGACTGGGTGGACCTGCTGGATCCCTCTTTTTCTATCAGCTTTCAAACTTCTACTAATGCTGATTGCAGCTGACTGGGTGGTATGTTTGGAATCCTACTACTTTTCTTTGGAGGAGAAACAAAAGGAATAATAATAATGTAGCTTCTGGTGATTATCCTCAGCACCTAAACATTTTGTATGATGTCCTGCCAGGGTTCAGGGTGCAGGGATATGCAACCCCCACCTGCCTCCAAAGTGTGGCAGCTGGGGAATCGTTCAGGAGCGCTTGTAGGGTTTCTCCTTAAAAAAATGAAAAAAAAAACCGTGAAACCCCTAAGTCTGCAGTAGATCTCTGCTTCTAGGTCAGTGACCATTAAAATGCTCTCTCCTTCTGGGCTGGGGGAAAGCAGACTCCAACAGCTAACAGGGTCTTGCCTCCTTGCTCACACCTGGTTAGTTTTTCCTTCATCTCAAGTTCAAAGAAAGTTAATCCATGAAAGGCAGTGTTTACGAAGGATGTCTTAAAGCCTTCTGCAAAGTTGCATAAATGCATCCAGGCATGCAGACAGATTACTGTGCTAGTGTCTGCTGCTCTGGCTGTACCATCAGCTGCATTAGAAAGTAGATGGATGGATAAAATGGACAAACTCTAGGGTAGACAACTGGGACTCCACTGATTTCTGGATGTCTGCAGGTAGATCACCCATAAGGGACTTGGTTAGCTTCTTCGTCAAGTCCCTCTGAAAACATGTCATATGGGCAAGATAGTTAAGTGCTGTAAGTGCAAAAGTTGCTGAAGTGTATGTCCATTTCCTAAACCTGTAAAATGCCCTAGAATTCCTGTTAGGGGGGATGGACCCAGGTACTCTCCCTTTAGAGTTCCTTCTTTGTGGCTGGCTGCTGCCACAACCATGGCGATACCAGAGAAATCCTTGCTCCAGTGTATCCTATCCTTAGGGAAAAACAAAATCTTGTCAAGCTTCCACAGTACTGACTCCACCACATCAGGATCTTTCCACACCCACTGGGCCATCATGCCTATAAGATCATCAGGGAACAGTACCATCCAAGCACAAGAGCCAGCTCCAAAAGCAGTGAGGAACACAGACTCCTCAGGATAGGAAGTATCAGTGGACCAACCCCCTCGTTGTTTCATCAACTCAAGAACGCCACCAACGGTGATGTTTTCTAGAGGGGATCATGGGGGACCCTTCACCTTCATCAAAGCCTGTATCTTCAGTGACCGACTCAGGAGACGAGTCTAAATGTCTCCTTTTACAAGTCTGTTTCTTATGACCCTGTTTCATTAGGGCCTTCAGGGAAGGGTCAGAATCAGACTGGGAGCTCGGATGGCAAGCACCCCCAAGACTAATAGAGGTTGTCTCAGTCAATCAGGTTGTAAAATCTCAGATGCAAGAGCCAATGGAGGTCAGGGCGGAGCCAAACCCATGCACAGACATTTTGACTCCTGGTCTGGAAAGAACGGCATGGACACCTCTACTCTTGGTCTGGAGTGAACCATTTCACAAGCAGAGGGTGCAATAGATGCCAAAGGAGTACTTCTCCAATCCATAAAGGGGATTTAAGGAGCAATCGCTGCTCCAACCAGCCCCAGCTCTGAGTATGACAATGGAACAGAGCTTTCATGCGCTGAGGTACCAAAGGGGAGAGATGACTGCGAGAACTTTGGAGTTGACTCTGCTTCTCGAGCTCTGGCTCCAAAGCTTTGACTCCAAGACTAGTCAGATCCAAGAAAACTGGAGTTGAGTGAGTAATGGACACTTTTGGAGTCAAAGTCAAAAGGATTATCAGCTCTAGTGGGCACTCTCTGGGGGATCTGATCCATGGACTTCACTGGAACTGGGGCCATCAATTGAAGGGGGGGGGGGTTGACCGAGCCAAACCTGGTGCATCTTACACCAAAAATGGTACTATTAGGAAGAAGAGAAAATTTTTTAACACCCTTATTAAATACAAATAATAGTGATAACAATAATCACCTTCAGGAAAATGGAAAAGTCAACAGCTCAGAGGTGCGGAGAGAGACGGGATAAAATCACCTGATAACATTTTTTAACAGATTCCAGAGGGGAAAAAAAAGATAAGGGAAAAACAGATAAGACAAACAGTCCAGAAACAACTCAAAAATATATTGCTAATCTCACAGGATGAAAAGCTAGAGCCTTTGCAGACCACATCCTTCTGATAGAAATGGAAAACAAGATTGGAATTATTTGAGGGGGACAGAGGGAATTATGGGTAGGGGAGCAGTAACAGTCTTGGATCCAAAGCTTCTGAAAGAGGTATAGATCTGACTAGATTGGATTAGAGTCCATAACGTTGAAATGGGCAAAAACAGATAACATTGGCTCTGCAGTTTTGCAGGCCTTGTCTGGATAGTGGCAGCACTACCATAAAACAGGATGGGATTGTAGTACTGGAGGATTTTACTATCTCCTCCTGGAACTTGTGTTTGTAAATGGAGCAGTACTTTGAAACTACAGCTACTGTGGATAAGCTAGCACTGTAAAAGCACTGATGTCAGAAAGAGGTGAAGTGACATGAGTGAGGGTCTGGGAAGCTAGGGATTGTAACACTGCCCTTTGTTTGTTCAGTGGGGACCTTATATGGGAGTGAAAGTTATGTGTCCGTAGCCCAGTATACATCTTCAACAAGCTCTTACAACAGAGCTACAGTGATTTACATACATTTATATTTTGTTTGTTTCTATCAGTGGAGCAGGCAGAAGGGCTGTAGCCTCTTGCTTCTCGCATATTGGTACCTGTGGTTCAGATCATGAACTTACATTCCTGGCAGCCACTGCATTTCATTTGCAATATTTGGGATATTTTAACTGAACTTATTTAGCCTACAAAACAGTTTTCCCACTAAAAGTCTGCATACCAGTGCAGCCACAAAGTGCACACATCACATTACTATTTTTAGCTAGAATAGTTAGGAAGCAGGCAAAAAAGTATTACCCATGATGCTATGCAGAGATATCAATGGCAACACTGGCTAAACAGTGCAAATTAAAAAAGTCCAAAATGTCTGTATGACTAAAGATAAGAAAATTGCCTCGGATGCAGCCTACACTCAAGTCCACTGAACTTGTAAGCAGCCTAAAAGGGGCTGTACTTGCATAACATACAGAAAAAAGGTAATTAGTCCACTTCCAAATGACCATAACATGCAGATTAAACTGAATAAACGAACTGGAAGATCAAAGCAGCTGTGTAAAAGCAACAGCTCAAGGTGGGATAGCAGCAGAAGGGAAACAGGCTGAAGCTGTGAAGACAGAGAAGGAAGAAAAAAGGGCATAATGGAAATAACTGGCCCTTCTCAAGTGCATGTGAAAATCCAGCCCCAGAAGCTAATGTGAGTACTAAGTTGCTTGCTCAATATAAAGAAGGGATGATTTTGACTTTTTTTTCTTATTTTTGAAAGGGTATATAATCAGCATCACAGACCAGGGCAAGGGGTGAGGTTTTAAACCTCTCTGCTCAGATGTAAGATAGTACAAGCTTTGAATCAACTGAACAACATTGCCTTGATTAGCCAAGAGTAAAGTAAGCCTTATGGAAGTGTTAAAAGTTAACTCCTGAAGCTTAGAGGAAAACATTTAGAGAACAAAGGAGAAGAGCAGTAGTCAGTGAATTTGCTACAGAAAAAAAGTTTAGTTTCATATGTAGCCAAGTGGATGTCAAGTTACTTCTTCTGAAATAAATTTGGAGACCTTACATGTTGTAAGCATTCAGTACTTTGACTGAGGATATCAGAACTGGTTGGCTGGCTGGGAATATACATTGCTAGAGAAATTTCCTTAGCTCTAGATTTAGGAGAATGCTTCCAATCCCATCCCAGCCATAGGAATAAGATGCCTATGAGAGTTTTTTTTTAAAGTTATTCAAGCAACTTACATGATCTAATGGACAAGCACACCCAGATACAGCCTCACTATTGCAAATAAGTCTTCATTCCCCACCTACAAATGAAGTACAGCTGTGTAAGAACGTACCATAAAAGTAGATGCCCTACTGATCACTGCTGCAGTATTCATAAAAGATTGGGGATGTCTGCTGACATCCTGCTAGGGTACCAAAGCTTTTTCTTCCCTAGGGCATACATCCAGATGACTACCTCAAATCATCAGCGTAGGGGTATATAAATGGAGGAAAGATCCTCAGACTATCTCCAAGTCAGCAGGCTGAAGACAACTGACAGAAGAGACTGGTCAGCTAGTAGGGCCATAGTCTGAACAGCTAAGTAAACTCCCCACAGAGGTTCAGAGTTCATAATTACTAAGCTAGCTGCCCCTGTGGGCCATTTTAAGCCTAGCCAATTTCCCAGTATGTGTCGGTTGTACAAGAACAGAAGAGTAGGGTGATAAGGAGGGAGTGAAGGAATACTGCAACAGTGATCTGTTATGGCAAGTTTTTACACAATGTACTATGTCATGACTGAAATCACATTTGCAGTATTCATAACAGATGGATGATTTCAGAGAACTGTGGAGAGTAGAGAAGAAGACTCAAGTTAAGCTGTAGAATCCATGAGACCAGACAGAACAGTTATGGCAAAAGCCACCCTAGACCTATAGAAAGCACCTAATTTACATTGTTTAGTGAAGGTGTTGACAGACCACCAGGTGGCAGCTTCTAAAATGGATCTGGTATCCACAGCCTTGTAAAAGGTGCCAGATGAAGCCACTGTTCAAGTGGAATATGCCTTTGTGCAGGTCCAATGTGTGAATAGCAGAAGGAGAGAGCCATGCAATCCAGGAAGCAATAATTTGTTTAGAAAAAGGAAGCTATGTACTCACCATAACATTCCATCTGAGTAGTTGTGCTTAATTTGTCTTCAACCTGTGGATTACGGATCTGTACTAGATCCGACACGGCCACATATCCAGCATCTGATCCAAGCTCCTCCCCTTACCCATAATGCCCCATCTCTCTCCTTCCTCCCTTCAGATCGAGTTTGCTGCCCAACACATACCCAACCCAACAAGACCTTACCACTACTGGCAACCCAAATTTCCTGAGCCAAAGCATGACAAAAGACATCCCTGAGATGTCCATCTTCCACATATATAAGCCAGGACAATAGTGACTAGGTCGGGGGAAGGAGGGGGGATGGTTTAAGACAAACGAAGTACAACTACTCAGATGAAATGTTACGGTGAGTACATAACTTCTTTATCCTAACTAGTTGACTTCATTTGAGCTTCAACCTGTGGGACAGAGCCCCAGCTACTACATACCTGGGAGGCCCTCATGGAAGGATATTCCGGAGCACAGCAGAGCCAAAAAATGCCCTGTTCCTGGATAAGATGTCCAATTTACAATGAGAAATGAAGTCATGAGATGAGGACCAAATAGCTGAGAACAGACATCATCCAGTGACACCCTGGACCAAAAAGCTGCTGAAGTAGCCACAGATCTGGTAGAATGTGCTTTTACCTGACCTGGAGGGGAAATTCCCCTGACAGAATACGCCCGAATAATGCACTGGGAAATCCAATAGGCAATCGTAAACTTGGAGATTGGTTTCCCTAAAATGGGTTTTGAGGAAGAAACTAACAGCTGGTCAGATTTACGAAAAGCTTTTGCCCTGTGCAAGTAAAACTGTAACTGTCTATGCACATCCAGCAAATGTAATTTATAATCTCCCTTATTTTGAAAATTTGGAAAGACTGGAAGATTGATTTGTCTGATTAATATTGGTTTCTGATGCTACCTTGGGAAGAAAGGACAGGTTGGTACACAAAGACACACTATTTATGAAAAATCATATAAGGAACCTTGATCGATGGTGCTTGACATTCTGACACTCTCCTAGCAAAAGTCATGGCAACTAAAAAGGCAATCTTCCAAGACAGTTACTGCAAATTTACTGAAGCTGTAGGTTCAAATGAGGGCAAAACTAAAGCCTGAAGCACTAATTTAAGATCCCATGAAAACGCAGGACCCTTCACCGGGGGTCTCAATAGAAAAGTACCCAGAAAAGGTCTTGCAAAGTTTAGCAGAGGCCAACAAAGTCAAGTTTTCCCCTACACAAAAACTGGAAATTGCGGCCAGTTGGACTTTGACAGTGGAGGAATTGGAACCTTGCTGAAAAATCCCCACCAAAAACTCCAGTACCACAGACACTGGAGCAGTAAATGGATCCAATGCACGCTGCACGGCCCACATGGAAAAAAAAAAATGTTTTCACTTGCTATGGAATACCCTTCTGGTGGTAGACTTGTGAGCGGCCACCTAAATGGTTTTAATGGGAGAAAACAAACAAGGAGTCCTAATGATCATGGGAACTGGATCAGCCAAGCTGTGAGCTTCGGACTGTCTAGGTCTGGGTGAGGAATCCCTGAAGGATGAGAAATGATATCGGGAACTGGATTCAACGACCATGGCGGAACTACTAGATGAGACCATAGAGAGGGAAACCAGACCAGGCGAGGCCAGAATGGGGTAATGAGGATCACCAAGCTCCCCAGCTTGCGAGCTTTCTGAAGAAACTTTGATATCAAGTGCAGAGGAGGATAAGCATAAAGAAGACCGGGAGGCCAAGCATAAATCAGAGCATCTCTGGGGGCTTACTCTGAGGGGGGGTGCAGAGCAAACAACTCGCGGCATTTCGCATTGGAAGGAGTTGCGAATATATCGCAGCAAGGACGACTCCCACTTTAAAAAGATCTGCTCCGCCATTGAAGGATTCAGAGACCACTCAAAAGGCATCAGGATAGATCTTGCTGAGCCTATTCACAAGAATGTTGGACTGTCCCGGAATGTGCATTGCCACCAGAAAATGGCTGGTGGAGATGGCCCATTCTCACACTCTCATGGCTTCACGATAAAGGGGGTAACATCTGGTTGCCCCCTGTTTGTAGATGTACCAGACCACCACCATGTTATCTGTCTGGATAGCAACCGTCCCTAGAGGAAAGATGGGCATGAAGGGCTTGCAACAGAAGAAGCACCACGCTCATCTCCAGGATGTTGATATGCAAACTGGTCTTGGATGGGGACCATGTGCCTTGAACTGTCCTTCCCGAGCAATGCCCCCCCCCCTTACTGGGAGGCAGCCGTGCTCATCATGGTCTTGGGAAAGGATGGGCGAAAAGGACATCCCCTGACTAGGTCCGAGGAATTAATCCACCACCGAAGAGAGTCCCTGAACACTCAGAAGATTTGTACAGGATGAGACAATGGCAGAGCTAACAGAGACCATTGAACGGCAAAAGTCCACTGAAGAATCTGCATGTGAAGGCACACTAAAGGTAGCAGGTTGACTGTGGACGCCATAGACCCCAACGCCCTCAGTACTGTTCCTGCTTTTGGAGATTAGGCTTGAAGGACGTACGGAACATGTAGCTTCAGGCTGTGTATCCTGTCTGGAGTAAGTAAAACTTTCATTTGGAGAGTGTCCAACCAAGCCCCAGTGAAGTCTAAGGTCTGAACGGCGGCCAGCAATGACTTGTTGAGATTGATGGTGATGCCCAGTCTCTGTGCTAGTAAGAGAAAGTAATCCCTGTCTTGCACAGAAGGGGCAGCAAGGAACCACTCATCCAGGTAAGGGAAGACCTGAATACCCTGAAACCTCAGGTGAGCCGCTACTACTTGGTGAACACCCTGGGGGCTGTGGTGAGGCCAAAGGGAAGGGCACTGAACTGAAAATGATTGGCTCCTAGCCGGAAGCGGAGAAACCTCCAAGAATGCCTGTCCATCTTGATATGATAGTATGCATCCTTGAGGTCAATTGAGCTCATCCAGTCACTCGCCTACAGGTAGAGCCGGATGGACTGAAATGCAGCTATCCAGAATTTCTCCTTGGCCACTGACAGGTTCAAGGTGGATAGATCCAAAATGGGTCTTAGGTCCCCCGTTTTCTTTGGCACTAAAAAGAACCTGGAATAAATTCCTGATCCAGACTGGTCAAGGGTGAAAGGTTGGATGACAAGTTTTACAAGCAGCTTTTCTGTTTCTAGTGCTGCTTCCTCCATCTGTGTGGGTGGGATATCTGGGAGGTGTTTGGGTGATGGAGTGGGTTCAAGGAATGGGATTGAATAGCCTCTGGATATGATCTACAACACCCAATGATCTGTTGTTATGGACTCCCATTCCACTGGGTGTAGCAATAACCGGCCCCCGACTGCCTCCAGAGAAGAGCAGTCGGGCAGCCCTTCAGGGCTGCTGTGTGTCTGTCCAAAAACGGTTCTCGAGACCTGTGATTTCAAAGATCCCCTCTACCTCTAAGGCGGCACCTATCAAAACCTCCTCTTCCTCTGGAGGATGGTGAGTCCCGAGTGTCCTAGGAAAACACCTGAGACTTCCAGAACCACATCTTCTTAGCCCCTCACGGATTCCTAAAAAAGGATCTTTCCGATGGCAGACAGTGCCTTCCCATCCTTCTCACTCTGGACCAAAGTTTCACGTACCGACTTCCAAACAGGGAGGAATCATCATACGAGGCACCGGTGAATGATGTCTTTAAGGGTTCCGAGAACTGACACAGCTGGAACCAGGCGTGTCACCTGATGGCAACACCTGTACCAGCTGTCCTAGCGTCTCCCTCAGTAGCATGGGAGAGGAGATGCATGGAGGTGTTAGCGACTGACTTCAGTGGCCATACGAGTGGAAAACGCCTTGTCTCCCGCCAACATGGACTCAAGAGGTTGACTTGGCAATCTCTAACTAGGTCTCGCTGCAGCCGAATCACATGTGCCATGTAATTCAGCACTCTTACAGAGAAGGTGGCTGAAGCGTAGACCCACTTCTCGAAACGATCCAATGCCCTTGACCCAAAGCCAGGAGGATGGACCAAAGAGCTCTCCTGAGTGAGTTTTTCCTTAGTGGCAGCTGCCACCACCATAGCATCAACCAGGGACTCTTTATTCCAACATATCCAGTCCAAAGGGGGGCTAAGGACTTTATTAGGGCACTTAGGGATAGTCTCCACCATGTCCAGTTCGTTCTACACCTGCGATGTTATAAGGTCCCCTAAGGGATCAGTAGGAGGGGACACCCAGGAAGTAGATGGGCCTGTGTCGATTGCCTCAAGGAACACTGATTCATCCGAGGTTGGTTTTTGGTCAGATCCCCCCCCCCCAACCCAGTGTAGGAGTTCCAAGATGTCTCTAAAGGAGATATCTTCAGGGGGGGGTTTGGTTATCAGAGGGAACCTTCCCCTTCTTCCAAATCAGTGTCTTGGGTGAGGGACTCTGAGTCTAAGAGCCTCCTTTTACATGTCCGTTTGCGAGGGATCTCCTCAGTGGGAAACTCTGGGGAGGACTTGCCAACATCCTGCTGCTCCCTCACGGGAGCTTCCTGAGGCAAAACGGGCACAGGCTGTCCCCTGAGATAAGATGGTCGGGACCATACCCAAAACATCCGGGGATGAGATGGTCAAGTGTCTCAACGACACTGAGAGAACCTCTCCACCACATGAAAGGCTGAAGGAGAACAGACATCCTCAGAAGTGCTAGCCGGAGCCATTCCTCTCTGATCAACAGGGGAGTCAGAGCCGAGACTCCAGGATCTGAAATACCGAGTCAAACACTGCGCTCTGACACACTCAGAGCCAACAGCACCCCCTCGGATCCTTCCCTGAGGCTACAGCTCCGAGAGCTTGGATCCGACCCAGTCGGATCAGACACGCTCAAGGCAATGGCCGGTGTCAAGGTACATGGTACCATCCGAGCAGACCACTCAACCCCAAGGGTCCTCAGATCCATGGGCTCCAAAACTGAAGGCCAGATCGGAGAAAGAGTGATCGGAGTAAAGAAAGTCTGCGAGCTCACCCTCCAGAGGGAGAGGGGGCAGGCAAGACCCCCATATGAATTTGGGTAAGGATAAACCTCTGCATCATCTTACCCATCTCTGCTTCACTGAGGCTCCAGGTGGAGAGGTAGGATGAAGCCACTGACACCAGTCTGGAATGCCGGTGAGGAGAAGCCCTAATAGACAACCAGATCTGGGATTCCTCTGGCTCTGGAGAGAACCTAGGAGAATGAAGCTGGAGAGATCCAGGTCTGGTTTCATGCCTAACCTTTGGTGGCAGGCTGGCCGGACAGAACCGTCAGAAGTTTAGGGGTTTCAGCCATGCCCCTAAACAGGCCCAGAACACACACATTTGCACTAAAGAGAAGAACAGATGGAAAAAAAAAAAGGGGGAGAAATTTTTTTTTTTTTGGTATACCGACAACTGCGCGGGAAGGACAGGTAGTAAAGCCAGGAAGAAAAGTTGAGGGAAGCAAAAAGTGCAAAAATACACTCACTAATCCCAAATGACTAGCTAAGAACTCGGACCATGATGCTTGCTTTTCTATCGGCAAATGAGATATGGGGGGAGGAAGGAAACATGGGGCATTATGGGTAAGGGGAGGACCTTGGAGCTTAGAAGAGATGCTGGATATGAGCCGTGGATCTTAGCATGGGAAGAGGTTCCAGGAGCACTTATAAAAGTGCGCCAGGGTTCTGAACTCCCCCCAAGGTGGTACAGGCAGACATAACACTTAAAAAGAAGAAAGAAAAATTAGAGTATACTGTGACGTCCCCATGCTGGGCCAGTAATCAAGGAGCCTGAATCCTCACCACTGACATTGAAGAGGGACATGCACTTAAAATACATTCACTATTTCCAGATGCCGACCTCTCTGCATCAAGCACAATTTCCCTTAAGAGCACACAGGGCACACACTCAGCCAAGGATCTGGATCTCTCTTGTCTCCCTCCAGGTCCCCAGTAAGACTCCCCACCTGTACAGCTGTAGGGCTAGATCCTCAGCAGAGTGTCCAAGCCAAGGGTGCATCTGCACCTTCTCTGTATACCCAGTGCTTTGTGTACCTGCTCCAAGTACCTGACACACACACACACACACACACACACACACACACACACACACACACTGAGATTTGATTTTTGTCTCACTCACACACCTGAGAAAGGCTGTCACAGATTTACCTACTGTGTGTCCCCTTCTGCCCAGAGTATAAGGTAGTTATCACTGCCACCAGACACTCAACAGTCAGCTACTCTAAGGCCTTAACAAGGGGTGTCTAATTATACTGTGTAATATTCATACTAATACAAACGGTAATAGTTGACCAAGATGGCTAGGCCTTCCGGAGTGGCCCTCACAGTCTCACCAAATATAAGCACTCTCAAGGTTAACTACTTTCTAAACGGATCAGCCACAATAAAAATTTAAATATATTTAATAAATAATAAAAGAACATGAAAATACTAACTATATACTTACACTAAACTACAGAGTTCAGATCACAGGAAATATTGAAAACAACACTGATGGGCAGACTCATACAAACAGAGAAAAACAAACTGTAAGCTTCACTATATTCCTGACTGAATCTAGGAGAAATACTATTACACAGTAACTTACTTGACAGCAAGGCACAATGGAATATGTAAACAGTCTTTCTAGTCAGGTTCCCCAAAACAGAATGCTCCATCCTCAGAGATTACTCCCTATAAAATATAACATCCAATATGGCTTGCAGAACAACCTCATCTGGTCACACTGACTCTAGGTTCTCACAGTAACCCTCTTTCAAGCTGAGACAGGAATTTAGCATAGACAACTGCAATACACATCTTAAATGTTTATGGCAGTACACCTGGGGCTTCCCTTCTTTTGAATGAGCTAATGAACAAAGGTTTCTTCTACACCCACCATCTCCAGTCCTTTTCAGCACTGTGGGGTGCAGTAGTACTGATTTGACAGCTCATTTATATTTCCCTTATTGTTCTTAAAGTAAGCTAACTGGTTAACCTTTGCTTTCCCAGTGTGCTCTATTAAAACATATACATTTAATTCAGTTACAATAATATATGTACATTTCTTTTCATTCCAGCTGGGTGCACTGTTGAAGCATTTTAACACAAGTAAACTTTACAAGTATATTTTCAGCACAAGCATCTGTAAAAAGCTATGTAATATCAAAATGACATATAACTATTTACAAAATTCGAGCTAGTTGTGTTGGCACAAGCCATACATCTACTGCCCTACTTCTCCTGGAATGGCTGGCAGTACCTCCTATCGTCACACATACAACATCCCCTTTAGCTTCCAGGAAAAAAAGAGTGGCTGTATTTTTCTCAAGGGTTATATAAAGTCATTATGTCCCTGAAGCCTCCATCCTTTGTGACACAGCCTACATAGGCTACACCACAAAACATGCACCAGATTCTTCATCTGAAGAGGAGGAATCAGAAGCGAAGTCATAACACTGTTTGGACTACTACTCACAGCTATATTCTCTCCAGAACAGCCCTCCTGTGATGGAGACTCTGTCTCTATTGTTCCCCCATTGGATGAGGATTCCTTCAGAGAAACACTACAAAGCATGAATCAGCTCTTTGAATGTCAACCTAAAAAGGAGTCAGACATGCAAAAAATATATTACAACCTTTTAGGGGGTAGGAAATCCTGCACCACCTGTAGTCCCCCTATTCTATCTGAACACATTTCAGAACAGCATTTCCACATCTGATTCTCAACCACCAGCAACCTAAAAGCCAGACAAGTTCTATAAACTTCCTGATGAACTTCAATACCTCTACAAAAAAAAACTGTGATGGATCCCCCTTGTATGTTCCTTGGTCTCAGACAAACCTTCCAAGCTGCTTCCCAGCACTAATGTACTTCCCATTGCTAAGGACAGTGAAGCAATGGTTAGATAAGTAAAATAAAAGTGTACAGTTCCTCCACACTGACTTGAGTAAGGCCATCACAGAGCCTCAGATACCAGAATCAAACCAGCATATGCAGATCCCTAAGTGGCCCAGGCTTTACAAATAGCAAGACAAAGCATTAAATGCAGCTGTGATGTTGTGGATGCTTCTTCTAGGGAAGCTGCTACTGGCTCAGTCATCAGGTGGTTATGCCTGGCTGTGAGGGGATGCTATTATTGAAGACTTTAAGGATACGAGGTTGGCAAAATGGTTAAGGTGATTTACTTACAGGCACAAGGTGGAGGGTTTGATTCTCACATGGGTTAATTGGCTGGACTTGAAATGGCCCAAAAGGGCAGTTAGCCAAGTACTAATCTATGAACCTATTAATCTTTTAGATTCTGCTCTAGATAATAACCATCTGTTTTGGCCCACAAGCTGCCAGTCTTTTCAAAGCATCACAGGAACAAGGTAAAACAATGAAAGACGGCTGTCCGATTCTTCTCTCCACAGTACTAGGTACCATAGAAATTATTCAGCAAAGTCTACTTCCTTTGCTAAGAGAGACTAAAGGCCCTCTCATAAGCAAAGATGAACAACTAGGAAAAGATTCCCAGATAAACCTCAGAGGGTTAGCACTTTGAGAAGGCCTCAGTTTGGCAGCAGGCCTCTGTGACCATCTTATCTCCCCATCATCAACCCCTCTACTCCCTCTCAAGAAAGCTCTCTCCCTCTCTCTCCCCTCCATTCTGGGGAACAGTGATCTCTGACAAATGGGTCCTGAATGTTATCAAGGAGGGCTATATTATGACATGGGAAAGCATTCCTTCTCTAGGGGAAATGCCCCTGCATCCTCCCAACCAAATTTGTATTCCGGACCCTGTCATCCAAGAATGGCTATCACAGAGAAGGTCCTCTTAATATTCTTAGGAAAAGGTTTCTATAAAAAAATCTTTCTTGCTCCAAGGAATGAGGGTCAATGCAGAACCATTCTGGACCTCTCTCGAACTAAATGCCTTCGTAAAGGTTTACACATATAAAATGTTTTCTTGCACACACTTCTGCTTTTTCTTCTTCCCTCAGGCTTTCCTGGTATCCGTAGGTCTAACGGACGACCATCTGCATATTCCCATTTGTCCTGTCTGCAGAAAATTTCTGAGGTTCTTTAATGGAATCACATTTTAGTTGACTTCTTTGCCCTTTGGTGTCTCTACAGCTCCATGGGTTTTCACAGTGTTTAACTGCAGTGGTGGCCATTTGCCACAGTCAGGATGCACAAATCTTCCTTTTCCTGCATGACCTTCTAATCCAGACTCTGTCCAAGGACACCCTATTCAAGCATCTTCATTACACTGTACATCTCCTAACTTTTTGGAGTTTACCATCAAGTTCACAAATTCTCATCCCAGTCTCACACAGGACTTGACCTTTCATGGCTGCAGACTGGACACTTCCAATATGCATGCCTTCATCCCTGAGGAGAGAGCTCCCACCCTAGCCAGCTACTAAAGAACACACTTCACCGAGACTCGGCGCATAACAAGAGAGATCCTTCAGGGCTCTGGGGTTCATGGCTGCTACAATACCAGTGCATCCCTTCACTAGGCTACAAATGAGAAAAATGCAGTGGTATCTGAAATGGTTTGGTCCAAACACTTTTAATGTCTCATTTGCCCACATCTGTCTTCTGCCCTGCATCAAGAAGGAACATCTTTGGTGCAGCAATCAGGTCTCTTTCAACCTGAGCTTTCCATCCACTTCAGACCCACACAACCATGCCCTGTTCACAGATGCCTCAGACAGGGCATGGGGAGCTTAGACAGGAGCCCACAAAGGTTAGGGGGAGTGCCCCGCCCACCAAGTAAAAGAACATACAAATCTAAAAGAAATGAGGGCTCACCTGCAGGCCCTGCATTTCTTCTCACATCTCTGGAAGCCAGGTACTCTGTGTACACAGACAGCACTACACTGATGTGGTACATAAACAAGCAGGGATGCACAAGATCCTACCTCTTTTGTGCAGGCAGGCACAAGAGGCCTGACACTTTGCTTACCACCTGAATTTGACGCTCACTGCAATGTATACTCCTTCTCAGGAGAACATGGTGGCAGGCTCTTTAATCAGGGACATGGATGATCATCACAAATGGTCTTTGAACAATAAGGTCTTCAAAGCGATTATGCTTATTGGGGAATATCACCAATATACCTTTTTCCTTTTCCAGAAAATCACCAACTTCCTCTTTTCTGCACCAGAAACCCATCTTCACTAGCCTTGACGACAGATGGTGCCTCTTTCAAGTGGACAGGGAAGTTCCTCTATGCATACCCTCCTCTGCTTGTGTTTCCAAGACTTTTCCTCAAGGCTCAGAAGGACTATACAAAGCTTGTGCTTCCTGTACCACCCTGGCCAAGACAATGAATTGGCTCCCTTTGCTGTTTCACTTGTTAAAGGGAAATTTATGCAATATCCCTGCACAATTAGACGTCATCACTCAACATTAAGGGCAGTTCCTTTCTCCCAATCTGACCTCTATCTCTGAAGACGTGGTTCACGTTCTAAAAGAAGCAGGGAAACTGATGCCCCACTCACTAGGTTGAATAAGGAGAAAGTAACAGTCACCTGACTGTCAGGTGCCAGGATTCACCACATAACGCACACAATCGGGTCCCTCAAAAACAGGTACAAATATGAGTCTGTCATTGTATATGTAGATGTGAATGACTTGCGACATACCTCCCTGGACTACATGAAAAGAGACATGGAGGGGCTGTCGGACTATGTAGCCCAGGCGGGTATGACCCTAGCCCTGAGCAGCATCCTACCATCACCATGAATATCATCACAGTACAAGCAGAAAATGACTGATTTCAACAACTGGCTAAGTTTCTGGTGTCATTCCAAGGGGATCCAGTATCTGCCTGGGATGACATGACTGACAGACCTCAATGCTTTGCCAGAGATGGCCTGCATCTGTCACCCCTAGGCTTCCGGATACTGGCCAAGGATCTTGCCACCCCCATTAGTGCCTTTTTAGACTGTGTTCCAAAGACCAAATTACCACCGTAACAGCTACAAACAAATGTAATCCAAGGGTCATGCTGCTCTATGCTTGTTTAGGCCCTTACCTTCTACCCATCCCCACACTTGCCCTAACATTTCAGCTCTCCACTGATAGTTTTTCCCCTGGCCTCTCTCCTTCAGTGGACTGGACCTTCTTTCTTTCTGTCCCCTTTTCTATCATCCCTTGCCTCTGCTCCCTCCTATCCAATTAGCTAACTTACTTACTCCTGGCCCCATTTAATACTGCAACTTCTGTCCTCCTATCTTTACCCTATTTTTATATCTCACTCTTGCAGATTATACTATCCTGCCTACCTACCTGTATTTAACCCTCATTATACTGTGGAGCACTAGTAGCTTCCGGTCTCTATCTGCCCTCTCCCCTGCCCCTTCCCCCTCCCTCCTCCCCCTCCCTCCTACTTCCTCCCTGACTTTATAAATATTCCTTACTCAGTGAGTCGCCATCTTTTTTCCCCCTGGTATTCCTTTCCGCTGCTGTGCGCACCTGGCTAAGGGATTTTACTTCCAATAAGGTGAGCCCTGCTGTATTTGACTAGCCATGTCTTATTTTGCCCTGTCCTTCCACTTAGTGTGCGAGGATAACTTGTTTTTTTAGGTTTAAATGCTGTAAGTGCGAGGACAACTTGTTTTATTAGGTTTAAATGCTGTAAGTGCGAGGATAGATTGTTGAACGAAGTGTAACTGTCTAGGACGCACTACTGCTAACAGGGCGTGTTATTAGTTTTAACTGCTGTAAACGCGAGGATAGATTGTTTAACGAAGTGTAACTATGTATGACGCACATACTAACAGTGCGTTTTATTAGTTTTAACTGCTGTAAATGGGAGGTTAGATTGTTTAACGAAGTGTTACTGCCTAGGACGCACATACTAACAGTGAGTGTGCAAAGATAGATAGTTTTATCTTGTTTCACCACCTAGATCGCACTTGAAAGTTTCGCTCAATAGTCTGTTTACATTAATCGCCGCTAACGGCCGCTAGCATCTGTGTCCTTACACGTGGAATGCATATACGCTATTGTACATAGCTATATGCCATTCTGTTTACATTATACTGTGAAACAGTTTGAGTTCCTGCACGTGGGATGCATATACGCTATCATACATAGCTATATGCCATTCCCCTTCTATTTTACTATTGTATAAGACCCCAATATTATCTGCGTCGTACGCTCAGACGCCTGAGGCTCTACTTGATGTGCTTGATTAACTGCCACTGTTTTCAAGGGATACTGCGTTATATAACATTATTTTGCCATGTTTTATTGGAACTGTTGATATTCTAAAAGACTACTCCTAACTTTACGCTCGGAGTAAATGAGGACTACTACTGTTTATCCTTGTATTCTACTCCTACGCTTACCCTAGGGGGTAGGGGAATCTAGTCATTGCATCTGTTAATTCTCATTACTGTCCCTTGCTATAGTGTTTAATAGTCCTGTGATATACTGCCTAGGATATGAACATCAATGCCTATTATTTCTGAATGTACCTTGTGTTCTGTGTAATTTAGTTGTACTCTACACCTAAAACTTAACATAGAGGATAGGTGAACGCAGCCATTAGATCTGTTTTTTTTTCTCATATTGTACCTTGCTATAGTATGTAACAGAACTGTAATATCTTGCCTATGATTTGAATTTCTGAATGTGCCTTGTTTGTCTATTTTTCTTGCTTCTTGTTTCTCTCTACTTTATTTACCAGTTGTTCAACCTGCCTGTATTGTTCTCTGGTGTGAGACTGCCCTGTCGCTGTTGACCAACTTCCTTAACCCACCTACTACTCTCCATTCCTAAGCTGAGGAGCTGAACTTTACAAACCTCCCTATTTGAAGAAAAGTATTAACACAAGAAAGTATGTCCTCATACATCAGACTGTTCTAATGCTAGCTCTGTTTTAAAAGACTCTGGTTATCTAATGCTAATTCTGTTATCGTTCTCCAGGGTTTGCTAGTATATACTCCCTAGCAAGGTCGCTCAGCAGCCAAAGCCCTTCAAGTACTTCTTGCTTGCCCTCTTCTGTTGTGTCCACTTTAACATACCTCCTTCCTCCCTCTACTTGAGCTACTACTTGCCATACATCTTTTGTCCTCTAGGGGGCACCCTTCCCCTGGTCTCCCCCCTCTGAGTAAAGCCTCTTCTCTTAGACTCACAGGTCTTAAATATTTGCAAGACACTACTGCCTCCAGACATTTTTCTCCCCTTCCTACTGTACTCCTCCTCACCAACACTTCACTCTCTATCTCCACCTCCCAGTGCAACAGTCCCCCCTGAAGATACATATATCATAGGTTTCTCTGTCCTCTAACACTATTGTTTAGGCCCTTACCTTCTACCCATCCCCACACTTGCCCTAACATTTCAGCTCTCCACTGATAGTTTTTCCCCTGGCCTCTCTTCTTTCTATGGCTCCACCTGCTCCGTTCGCCCTGCGGGCTCACTCCGCTCCCCTACCCTACCCCCAAATCTCACCCACCCCCAGTGCATCTACATTTATAGTCACATTCAGTCTCCTCCCCTATTGCCCTCAACCTATCTCTTCTCTTTACTCCTCCCCCTCCCTGATACATCTCTCAAAACCACACCTCCCCTCTCCCTCTTTACTCCTCCCTCTTCTTGATCCACCTCTTAAAACCACCCCTCTCCTCTCCACTCCCTCTCTTTACTCCTCCCCCTCCTTGATGCATCTCTTTAAACCACCCCTCCCCTCTCCACTCCCTACCATACCTACAAACTCTCCACAAAGTCTCCACACCAACTTTAATATCTATCCTACCCTACTCAACCATGTCTCATCACTATCTCACCTCATTTACTTATCTTTTCATTCTAACTTCTCTCTACAATGCAACTTCCTATTCCTCTACCACACTACCCTCCTCTTTCCCATTCACATCACCCTCCACTACCTCCCTTCCCCACCCTTCAACACCCCACTTTTTTTAATATCCCCCTCCCTATTTCAACCATATCCAATTCATTATTTCAAAATAAAACTACTTACAGTTCTTCTAAAATCTCCCTCTATCAAAATTAAACTGCATCGTCCTCTTCCATTGTGCCTCAATTCAAAGTTTCACCTCCTCCCTCCCTTCTCCTGGCTAACTCTTGCAGGAGATATCCACCCCAACCCTGGGCCTACATCTACTAACAATCTCCCTCCCACCACCTCCTCTAATAGACACAGCCATAAATACCTTAAATTCATTACCATTAATACCCAGAGTATTAAAAACAAAATAACTCTATTCCATGCTTGGCTAAATCTCACTACACCTGACATAGTAGCAGTAACCGAAACCTGGTTAAAACCACAAACTACTAACTCTGAGATTTTACCTCCTGGCTTCCAAGCACTTAGGTCCGATCGCAATAACAAAAAAGGAGGTGGTGTAGCCTTAGTATACAACTGCCTGCTAAATCTCAGCCCATACCAAAATCCCATTCCTAACTTTAATAATGCTGAACTAGTCATAGGAATCCTCAAAATAAACAACTTCAAAAGTATCTGTATCATAACTATCTACATACCCCCTGGGGACAACTCCTCCACCCTTGAAGATATTCTCTGTTGGGCCACAAACAATATTAAGCATGAGACTTACATTCTAGGTGATATCAATATTGATTGGAATGCAATTAATAATAAAACTTCCTCTCTGTCTATCAATCTTTATAACTTTACTCAACTAATAAACAACATTACCAGACCGAACAAAAATAACCCTCCAGGATCCATCCTGGACTGGATTCTAGTCAGCCACCCGAACAATATATCCGACTCTGGTATATTACCAGACTCAATAAGTGATCATCTCCCAGCCTTTATTAACCGAACTACCCAACAGCTCCCACACCAACATCAATATGCCAACTCGCGTAACCTAACTAACTTTAACCCCTCTGTATTTTCTGAAACCCTTAAACTTACAAACTGGGATTCACTAAAAACTCTTCCCCTAGATGAAGCCCTAGAAGTCTTCAATTCTACCTTCCTTAAAATCCTAAACTCCCAAGCCCTCCCTCGAACAAAATGAATAAAACACAACTCTGCACCTTGGCTAACTAAGGACACTAAAACTCTAATGCTACAAAGAGACAAAACTTGGAAACTATACAATAAAAATAAAAACCCAGCTTCCTTCCTTCAATTAAAGCAACTACGCAACCTTACGAAAAAACGTATCATATCTGATAAAAAATCATACTACACCAAACTACAGTCTACCCTCACTAACAATCCCAAAAAATTCTGGAATTCCATCAATTCCCTCCTACACCCAGGTAACTAAATCCAATCCCTGTCCAGATGACAACAAGACTGACACAGAAATTGCAACTCTCCAACTCCTTTTTTACCAGCTCTATAGCTGATGTGACTAAATCCTTCTCCTCTTCCACCCACATCCAAAACTCAAAACCACCTTCACCATCCTCACCTCAATCCTGCTCCCATAATACCCCTCCCACTTTCATTCTGCAACCCGTGTCTACCACTAGTATCAAAAAGCTTCTCTCCAAACTCAAACCTTGCTCCAATGCCCCCGACAATATCCCTTCACTTTTTCTCAAGCTCGCAGCCGATGGCATAGCCCTACCTATCAGCATACTCATCAATAGATCCATCCACGAATCTTATGTTCCCAAACTTTGGCGAGCTGCCCACATTCTGCCCCTTCATAAAGGAGGCAAAAATAATAGCATTTCCAACTTCCGCCCAATAGCCATTCTCTCCCCAATTTCGAAAATCCTTGAAAAATGTATCCACCAGCAACTCATGCCCCACCTCCTCTCTAACCATCTTCTCACTCCTATGCAACATGGGTTTCGCCCTGGCCACAGTACCATAACTGCTCTCCTTTCTTTCCTAGACATTGTCAACCATGCACGTGACTCTGGAGAAATTGTCTCCACTGTCCTCCTTGACCTTTCCAAGGCATTCGACACTATATCCCACACACTCCTTCTCAACCACCTTTCTAACCTCAATCTCTCCCACAATTCCCTTACTTGGTTCAAAAGCAATCTCTCAGATAGATCCCAAGCGGTGAAATGGAATACAGGTACCTCGAACTTCTTACCAACCCCTACTGGAGTCCCTCAGGGTTCTATTCTCGGACCCCTGCTCTTTAATGTCTTCATCAACGACCTCCACTTTGCAATTCCTCATTCTCAAATTGTGCAATATGCAGACGATTCCACTGTTATCTGCTCAGCCCCTAGCCTTCCCGAGCTCCAAGCCAAAACCCAATTGGCCTTCACAACCATAGAAAATTGGATGCTTCAAAACCATCTTTCCCTTAATGCCAATAAATCCCATATCATTCTCTTCTCCCCTTCAAAAACTCTGCCTCTTGATAAGCCATCTTTCAAAATCTCCAGCCTCTCCCAGTCCCAAATAGATGTTGTTAACAATGCAAAATTACTCGGAGTTACCATTGATGAACAACTGACATTTAATACCTACATTCAACTAAGCATAAAAAAAACCCATCAGAAGCTAGGTATGCTTTACAGAAATGCTAACTTTCTTTCCTTAACCACAAGACAAACACTCGCCACTACCTACCTTCTCCCCTCTCTATTGTATGGTGCTCCTCTTCTAACCAACCTCACTGCTTCTATCTCCTCAAAACTTGAAAGTTGCTACTACAAAATAACCAAATTCGCTACTAACTCGCACCATTCTACACACCATTGCATCTGCCTCCGTAGTCTCCAATGGCTAGAAATCCCTAATCACCTGGATTACCTCCAACTTACTACTGCACACAAATTTATTTTCAAACCTACTGCTTGCCCTGCATTATCAAACATCTTGCCCTTCTACACTCCTCTCAGGCCCCTAAGATCTAGTCACCAAAACCTTATTTCTGTATACAAACCCAAACGACCTCCTGGCCACCTCCTTCTTTCTTATACAATGGCAAAGAAATGGAACTTACTTCCTTCCCTACTAAGACTCACTACAAGCTATGAACAATTCAAATCTCTTCTCCATTCTCACCTCTCCCAAAACTGGAAATGCAATTGTATACTTCCTACCTAGATCTTATTAGATCTCTGCTTCATTTTCCCCCCTCTGACCCTTCATCTTCAAACTCTCCCCTCAGCTCCCCTCACTCTACTTCCTTATCTCCTCTCTCCCCTGCTTAATCTCTCATTTCTTCCTTTTATATCTTCTCCTCCCCCTGCCTACATACATGTCTAGACCTACCATTGTATCTTTTGCCTCTTTCATAAGATGTGCTTTTCAACTCAAACCTATTTTCTTCTACTCAATTTCCTTGCTTCTCCTTCTCTTCCCCCCTGATTTATTTATCTTGCACTCCAAATCAATGTAAAATCTATTCTTATGTCTCTCTTCTATGCTAACAATACAGTATACTGCCATAAGTACTATATTTTTAGAAATTGTTAAAAGTGTTATCCTGCTATAACACTGTGTGTTATGTGTGCAATGTATTTCTTACGTATACTGCCATAAATACTATGTTCTTAGAAATTGTTAAAGGTGTTATCCTGCTATAACAGTGTGTTAAGTGTGCAATGTATTATTAATATGGAGCTTTTCTCCCCGGGCCTCCACTGAAAACAGGCTTTCGAGCCCAGTGGACTTCCCCGGTTATCAAACTGGAAATAAATAAATAAATAAATAAGTCTAAATCTCAAAATGCACTCACTCGAAGCACTCCTTAAAATAGAGAACATCAACATTTGCGCTGTAACAGAGACTGGTTCAAAGCAGCAGAAAGCACCCCTGCACTACCAGGCTGTAACTCATTCCACACCTTTTGCCCCCAGAACTAGGACCAAAGCTCCAAAGGTGAAGGTGTTTCCATATTCATAAAGGATGCACACACGTCCAGACGGGTAGCCCAACATAACGCATCAGACATACTTCAGATGCATCTAACATTGGGTAAGACAGCGATTCAGGTCGTAGACTGCTATAGGTCTCCAACCATGTCCCAAGACTCACACTCCACGTTCCTAAGCACTTTGGAGAATATTAGGGTCCAACCTAACACTCGCATACTGGGCGATTTCAACTACCCTCCATTAACTGGGTAAACTACTCATGTACCAATACACTTGCCCAACATTTTCTGGAATTCAGTAATTCCAATGCCCTGGACCAGCTCGTTCGTACCCCCACTAGAGGGAGCAACAACCTTGACCTGGTCATTACTAACATAGGTGACAGCTGTTCTACACCAATAGTCAACTCCTCCCTGGTTAGATCTGACCACAAACTAGTCACCTTAGAAATCCACATCCATCCCACCCCCTCTGCAAAGGTAACCATCAAAAACTTCTCCAAAGCTAACTTTGGGCTCCTAAAAACAGAGATGGCTAACTTCACAGCACCAATGCAAATGGAGAACAGTTGCATGACCGCAGAATCATTCACCATTGCACTGTACAAACACAAACAAATGCATGGATCTCACCATACACAGTAGAAAGTACAGTTGTGTACACCTACCATAAATGTAGCTGTTAGAGTGTCTTCACTGTTGCAGTCATGACTGTAGGGTTCTCCCCTGCCGGCAGGCAGTCCTCGGTCGGCTAGAATCCCAAAGTCTGGGTCCGGTGTCGGCTGTTCAACCATGCTCCCTGACGTCAGAGCGTCAGGAGTACAAAGCTGACAGCCGACGCCATCTTCTCCAGTTTTTCTTGCCCCAGATGTCAGGAGTCCCAAAATGAAAAAGGTCCCATATCCTTTGCAAATACACCTCAGAAGAATGGTGAAAAAAGGAACTACACAAAAGTAAAAATAAGAGGGGACAGGAGGGAGGGAAACACAGACTGCAACAGTGAAGACACTCGAACATCTACATTTATGGTAGGTGTACACAACTGTACTATATTCATCGTGTTTCACTGTTGCAGTCATGACTGTAGGGTAGAATCCCAAAGCTGAAAGAAAGGGAGGTGGTCATAAAGAAGAAGGGGCGGCTAAAAGGCCCTGCATGACTGCAGAGGCAAAGCCTGCCCTAGACTTAGAGTACAGAGTAGATTGTAGTGCTTAGAAAAAGTATGCACTGAACTCCAAGTTGCAGATTCCAAAATGTCTTTTGTAGGAACTCCCCTGAGGAAGGCCACAGAAGTGGCAGCAGATCTGGTGGAATGAGTCCATATACTCCCTGGGATTTGCTTTCCATGGTGTGAATAACAAAATCTGATTCCATGAGCAATCCATTTAGAAATGGTCTGTTTTGAAATAGCTTTACCTTGGGAACTTGAAGCACAAGAAACAAACAATTGTTCTGATTTTCTGATATCCTTGGTTCTGTCCAGGTAAAAACGTAGTTGTCTGTGTACATCCAAGGAATGTAAGATCCTTTCCCCTTAATTTTGAGGAGTGGGGAAAAAGGTTGGCAAGTGGATAGTTTGATTTAAAGCCACTTTGGAAACCACCTTAGGCATGAAGGTAGGATTAGTCCTCAAAGATACCCTGTCTTGATGAAAAATAATTTAAGGTTCCACAGCCATAAGAGCTTGTAACTCTGAAACTCTCCTGGCAGAGGTTAGGGCTAACAGGATAGCTGTCTTCCAAGATAAAAACTTGATGTCAGAAGAGGCAGCAGGCTCAAAAGGAGGCAAGGTTAGTTTTCCCAAAACATAGTTGAGATCCCAAGCAGGAATGGGGGGAGATCTAGGAGGTCTTAAGTTCTTAGCTCCTCTGAGAAACTGTCTCATGAGCTGGTGGGAAAAGATGGGAGGGTCTGTATTATAATGAGCAGAGATAGCAGAGGCATGTATCTTAATGGAAGAGAAAGGGAGACCCTTATGCAAGAGATCTGTCAAGTAAAGTAAAATTAAAGGAATGTTAGGAAGAAGAGGATCAGAATCCTGAGCCTGCATCCAGGAACAAAATCTTTTCCATTTTCCTGCATAAGATTTTCTAGTGCTAGGACGTCTGGCTTCTAAAATGACATCCATAACCTGCTTGGGTAGGAAAGAAGAAATCAAAGGCCCTGGATTAACCAGGCCGCCAGGCTGAGAGTTCTGACATGAGTGTAGAACCTGACCCTGATATTGGGACAGATGGTTCGGAGACTGATGTAAAACCCAAGAGGGCTCCAGACATAGGTTTTTTAGAGCTGGATACCAAAACTGTCGAGGCCAATTTGGGGCTAGCAAGATTATCATCTTGGGCTTGTCCTGTTTTCTCTTTAATAAGACCGGTAGAAGAGGTGGAAAGGTATATCCCGAGAGGTTCCTCCAACTGAATGACAGGGCATTCACTTTCCAAGCTTCTTTGTGGAAAGTCCTGGTGCAAAAATTCTGTAGTCGATAATTGAGATGGGATGCAAAGAGGTCTATGTGAGGACATCCCCAGACTGCTGTTATCATCCTGAATATTTTGGTGTCCAGCATCCACTCATGTGGATCCAAAAGGTTTCTGCTCAGACTGTCTGCCAGGAAGTTTTGTTTCCCTGGTAGAAACTGAGCTTGAAGATCCAAATTGCAAGCTAGAGCTGTGTTCCATAGATCCATGGCTAGTCTGCAAAGGGGGTAGGAATGAGATCCCCCTTGCTTGTTTATGTACCACATGACTGTGGTGTTGTCTGTCCGTATTAGTAGTTGTCCTGGTTGTAGAAGATTCCTGAAGGCCATTAGAGCTTTCTGAATGGCTAACATTTCCTTTAAATTGATATGCAGGTGCTTCTGATCCTTTGTCCAACATCCCTGCAGACAGTTGCCCTGAAAATGGGCTCCCCAAGCATAATCCGAGGCGTCCGTGGTTAGAATCTGAGTGGCAGGAGGCAGACAGAAGGGTTTCCCTTTGTTTAGAGCACATGCCCTGGACCACCAAAGAAATTCCTTTTGAAGGTAAGGAAGGACGGAGATCAGTATGTCTAAACTGTGGCAATGCTGAGACCATACACTTTTTAGGTACCACTGTATTTTCCTCATGTGTAGTCTTGCATATGGTACGAGAAGGATGCAGGAGGCCATGTAACCCAAAGCCTGCAGGAATCTCCTTGCAGATAGTTGAGTTAAAGTTGCCAAGGTTTTGAAAGTTGAAGCCAGCTGTAATTGTTTTTCGGATGTCAGAAATGCCATCTGGGTTGTGGTGTTTAGAAGAGCACCCAGAAAAGTTATCTGTTGTGATGGTGTCAAATTTGACTTTTTTATGTTTACAGAGAATCCCAGGAACTTGAGGAGGTTCTGTACAAATTCTAGATGCTGGAGTAAGACATCCTTGCTGTCTGCCTGAATTAGACAATCGTCCAGATAAGGGTAAATTTGAATTCCCTTGAGTCTGCAGTAAGCTACTACTGGAGCCAGGCATTTGGTGAAGACCCTGGGCGCAGTAGACAATCCAAAGGGCAGCGCAGAGAATTGAAAGTGCCTCGATCCGGCCTTGAACCTGAGGTATTTTCTGCGTTCTTGCCTGATGGGAATGTGTAAATATGCCTCCTTTAAATCCAAAGTTACCATCCATGAATCTTTGGACAGCATTGGAAGTAGCTGCTGAAGAGTAAGCATCTTGAATTTTGGAATCTCTAGAAAGGTGTTCAAGACCGACAGATCCAGAATGGGTCTCCATGAGTTTTGCTTCCTAGGGACTAGAAAGAGCCTTGAGTAAAAACCTTGTCCCATCTCTGAAAGTGGAACCAGTTCTATGGCTTTCATAGCCAAAAGAGCTTCCACCTGGTTTAAGGCCTCTGTCCACTGATGTTTTGGAAGGTCTGGCCATCCGCTTGCCCTTGGCAAGGTATAAAAAATGGAATTTGTAACCTCTTAAAACCACATCCAAAACCCACTTGTCTTGGGTTATATGAGTCCAATTTTGATAAAAAAGAGAGAGTTTTCCTCCGAGAGGGGCTTCCAGGCAAGAAGTTCCTGTAGCCCAACAGAGGGAGTCACTGAGTTTGTTTCCTATGAGTTTGTGACCTGTCCTCTCCTCCCCTAGGGGTGGAAGCAGTCCACTGTCTTGGTCTATAAGAAGCTTGTGTTTGAGGCCTTCCTCTGGAGCATCTATATCTACCCCTCTGAGGCCTGTCTGAAGTGGGAAAGGACCACTTTTTAGAAGGCCAATTCCTGCTAAATCTAGGTGGCTGTAATTGTAAGAAATCTTTAACTGTTTGCATGGATTTCGCCTTATCCTCCATTTTTTTAATCACCTCTTCAGCTTTTGATCCAAACAAAACATTATGCTGAACAGGAGCATCCAATAATTTAGCCTTTACTTGTTCAGGCAAATTTTGTTCCTTTAGCCATGCATGCCTTCTAATGACTGTGCCGGAGGCAGCAGCCCTACAAGAAGCCTCCAAGGCATCAAATAGCCCTACAAGAAGCCTCCAAGCCATCAAATCCACAGTGTAAACCATGCTTCCCAACTTGTTCAGTGGCATGCAATAAGTCATATAATTCCTTATTATCTGCACAGGCAGAAATGGAAGTAAGCTTTTGTTTTAAAACAGACAAGAGAAATTGCTGGTATTTCAGCATATGAAACTGACAGTTTAAAGCCCTAATGGACAAAGTAGCAGAAGTGTACACTTTTTTGCCCCATCTTTCTAAGGATCTAGAATCCTTTTCAGTGGGAATGGGATTTTTGGCAGAAGCGGCCTTAACTCCCTTCGGACCATGAGAAATGGTTTCAGGGTCAGCAGAAGGGTTCTTGTATAAAAACTGGTGGGAATCAGGAACCCTATAATATCTATCAGGCTTAACAGGAGCAGGAGGAAAAGAGTCAGGGGTTAAGTTAGCCTCCACAAGGCATCATCCACAATATCTAAAACAGGAGGAATAGCCAAGGGTCTAATGTTGGGGAAGAAGAAGAAAATCCCTCAGTCTTTTCTTAGATTCCGAATACTCCTGTCCTTCCCAGTGGAAATGTTCCCTCATTTCATGCAAAGTTTCCCCAAAAGAGAAATCCTCAGGGGGAGAAGCTGAAGGGAAGGATTCCTCAGCATCAGAATCCTCATAAGGAGGGAAAGAATATTCCTGGTCAGAAGAAGAAACTGAAGAAACAGAAGCCTGATCAGAGGAATCATAATAAACATCCTGCCTTGGCCTTTTATCTGGAGGGGGATGTGAACCCCTAATCATAGTAAGTAAATCCTCCGCCATCTTGAGTAACTGTTTCTGTGACTTGGGAGCCGGTTCTGAAGAAGCCTGTGTTGCAGTCTTTGATTTAGAAGGAGTCTTTGCCTTTGGCTTTGCCTTTATTAGAAGCTGAGTAGGCCAGAAAACCCCTTCGGAAGCCAGTACCTGCACAGCGGCTCCGGACCCATCCGGAGCATTGTTCGAAGGTCCTGCAATAGAAATATTTAAAGGCCTGGTTGGCTCCTCAGGAGAGTCCGTTTCGGCCATTGGTTCTGAAATGGCCGACGACAGGGGCTGCAAAAGCGCCTCACTGATGACGGCCGAACCTGAAGCTGGCTCTGCTTGTGCGTTATCATCAGATTTGGACCTCGGAAGCCTGTCTTTATCCTTGCGATGTTTGTGAACTCTGGTAGCCAGAACCGTATCCGACGACATTTTGTAGTTAAAGCGCCTACCGAAGCAATGAAAAGCAAAATCGTACCTTCACTTAATTGTACGTTGATTGAATCTAGCACAAAACCGACAACTAGCTACGTCGTGGTCAGGGCCTAAGCAAGGAATACAGTAAGAATGAAAATCCTTATGAGGTATTTGCTTCCCACATGAAATACAATTATTAACTTTTTCTGACATCCGAGTGGAGCAAGAAAAAAGTTTCCCCAATGGGGTACTTAGCTTTGAGTGGAGAAGAAAATCTTCGGACTGAAGTTTATCAGAAAAAATCGTCAGGAGTCAGCCGACCGGCACTTGCGAACTGCTATCGCCGCACGGCAAGAAAGACTGGAGAAGATGGCATCGGCTGTCAGCTTTGTACTCCTGGCGCTCTGACGTCAGGGAGCATGGTTGAACAGCCGACGCCGGACCCAGACTTTGGGATTCTGGCCGACCGAGGACTGCCTGCTGGCAGGGGAGAACCCTACAGTCATGACTGCAACAGTGAAACACGATGAACATCCAAGACGCTCTCCTCCAAAAAAAGGAAGCCAATCTGGTGGTCCCCTGCCATAAACAAACTCTACAACAGAAGGAAGAAACTGATGCAGAATAAGATCAAGTCCCAAGACTGGAAAAACTCCCTCATCAGCCTCAACAAAAAGTTGAGATCCCTCATCAAATCCTCTAAAGTTAGCTATGAAAACACAACTGCAGCAGATAGTAAAGACAATAACAAGGCCTTCTATAGTTATGTAAAGAATCTCTACAACAATACCCAGATTTGCTCTGAGCTACTGCACAATGGTATCTCCTATACTGAGCCAACAGATATTGCCAATATACTGGCAGACAGATTCAGTGCCAACTTTACCCCTTCTCTCCTCCCCAAAGGACTAATCACAATACCAGTAGATTGCCAGGCAGCCAGTACTACTGCTGCACAGGTTAAAACAGCATCGTCCAAGGCCAAGAATACAGCTTCTATGGGACCTGACAATGGCTGTGTTCTACATGAACTACAGAGTGAACTGGCACCACACCTGTATGCCCTGTTCAATCATAGCCTCACCTCAGGCTTTGCCCCTACTGAATGGTGCACTGCTACAGTTGTCCCTCTCCACAAAGAAGGAACTACAGATCCTGGGAACTATTGCCCCATTAGCCTGATGAGTCTGACATGCAAAGCTATGGAACGAATCATCATGGAAAATAAACAAGAATACAGAGAATCTCCAAACTCTGGATCCCACACCATTTGGTTTTGTGAAGGGTAGATCATGCCTGCTCCACCTGGTCGAATTCTTTGAGTCATCAAAGCTGTAGATGAGGGCAAGGTGGTTCATACAGCCTACCTTGATCCAGCCAAGGTCTTTGATACCATTCCTCACTTAGGAATCATAGAAAAAACTCACTAAGCTAGGCATCAACCCCTATATCAATAGGTGGGTTGCAAACTGGCTCACAGATAGAACCCACGGTGTGAAAATAGCTGACTCCAAGTCAGACTGCCGACCAGAAACGAGTGGCCTCCCACAGGGTTTGGGTCCTGGGTCCTCTCCTGTTTGATATCTACTTCTCTGAAGTCTAGGCCAACACGAAGGGACTCTGGCTGACAAAATTCACAGACTATTGCAAGTTGGGAGCTATTAACTCCCCAAGTGATGCAGACATCCTGCAGAAAGGCCTCACTGAGACCAACGACTGGTATCAGAACCATGGCCTTAAGCTTAATGCCATAAAACTGTCATCATCCCCTTTGGGAAAAACTGTTTCCATGAATTACCACACGATGGTAGTCCACTGTGCAAAGAAGGCATTATAAGAGATCTGGAAACACAGGATGACAGCAACCTCTCTTTTGACCACCACATTGCTACTGTGGTCTGAAAGTCCTTCTATGTGGCACATCTCATTACTAAGGGTTTTGCATCCAGGAAAAAAAAAAAGGTCATTGTCTCCCTCTACTCTTCCCTCATTAGGCCAATCACAGAGTACAATGCCCCATTTGGCATGTACCTCACTAGACACCTGCAACAACCGGAGGCGCCGCAAAAGTACTCACAAAGATGATCCTAAGCCTTAAACAGTTGTTCTATATAGACAGACTCAAAAAACTCCAACTATTCTCCATCTCATATTGCCTACTTAGAGGCGATCTCTGCTTAACTTACAAAGCCATGTCTGACTCAGCTATGTTAGAAATGCTACATCTAAAGAAATACCAATCCCTCCACACCACATGCTCCAGAGACCTCAGCCTCATTACCACAATCAACAGAACATGCTGGAGGGACAGATTCATAACCCAGAGACTGCCCATGCTATGGAACAGAGTTCCCATGCATGTCAAACAGAGCACCTCACTGGCCCTCTTCAAGAGAAATCTTGATGAGTGAATGGGAAATAGAAAATTCACCCCAGGGATCACTCCAGTGGCTCTACTTGACACAGGCACTGGGAACTAATGTTGTGTGGCACGATGCCAGGGTAATCCTATGGGCTAGGCTTGCAAAGGCTCCAGGACCATTAGCCTAGTACATAGCTATGAACCAGAAAATCTCACACAGCTAAGTGGAAGAGATTCTCCATTTGGTGCCTTAAAGACAGTCTGCAACCCTTTTGTCAGACATTCCCACCATACTTCAGTGCCTCTGTGAGCTTCTTCATTCTGTTTTAACATATTCATCCATTACTGCCCACTTACCTGCTCTCAATGCATGCTTACCTCTGGAGCCCCCTTTCATGTCCAGGGCAGATGTCAAACCTTTCCTGAGAGAAGTTTTGCACCTTAAACCCCCAAGGAGCCTATCATCCTGCTATGGAACCTACACTGTCTGTTGGAAAAACTTACTTTGCCCCCCTTCTGAACCACAATCAGGTTCTACACATGAAAAAACATACTTCTTCTGACCCTCACCTCAGCTCACCGAGTTTCTAAGCTTCATGCTGTCATGGCCATTCCTCCTTTTCTTATCTTCCATAAAGATAGGGTAGGCCTTAGAGATATTCCTTCTTTCATGCCTAAGATAGTTTGAGTTGACATTTAATGAGGCCACCAACCTGCCAACTTTCTTCCCCAATCCCCAAAACAGTGGGGAGCAAGTCTTACACTTTTTAGACATTCACAGGTAGTTGAGGTTTTTACCTGGATAAAACTGTGACATCAGGAAAACACATCAGTTGTTTGTCTCCTTCATGGATTCCAAGCTGTGACAACAGATCAGAAGTATTTAACTTCATCTGATCTTCAACCTGTGGGTTACAGATTCGTATACTCTGACAAGTGAAGCTATAGTACAAACTATCAAACAATAACAGTACATTGGATAAAACAATCTGTTTTTGAGCTGGTGAAGAGACAGTCTGAAGATCTAGTGCGCATGTCCATTTATACCCCTATGCCAATAAGAAAAGGTAATCATCCAGGCACAGGCTCTTGAGGAAGGTAAAGCTTTGTTACACCAGATGGATGTCATAGGACGACAATCAAATCTGTTATGCATACTGCCACAGTGATTTCAGTCAAATACACCATTCCCTGCTAAAACCTATTTCTCTCAAAGTTACCTTAAATTCCAAAATAGTAGTTTTAGGTGAACTATAACTACATGCCAGTGCAAAGCTCCTCCCTGCCAATTACCCCTTCCTACAGCCAATCTACCATTATTGTCTTTTACTCCCCCTCATCTGTATCTACTTGAAACACTCCAGTAATCAGTGTTATCACTCCATTTTGAAATGGTCTCACACAGTCTACTAAATGTCCATCCTAAAATCCTCTCAGTTAAATGCACATCCTCATTTCTATCCAAACATGTCTACTGCAACATTATTTGCACCTATACTTCTTAATATAATGCAGTACTCATTTATTATACATGATTTCATATATTTCCATTTTTTAGCTTGTATGACACATTGTTTGGAAGGCTGATTTCTTAACATAGTTTCCTTATTCTCATCTCCATTCGAGGCTATGATACTTTAAGACTTTTCACTTCAATGAAAACACTCAAATGAAAAACTAAGTAGCTTTTCAGAACCCCATCCCCTTTTAACTTATAACATACACAAAACTATGTACATTTTCAACAAAGTTTACCCTTCCAGATCCAAGTAGTTGTCCTATATTGACAAATGCACCCACAGGAATTGCCTACTCTAAAATTACTCACGCTAAAGTACATGTTAGAGCCTTACCCTAGTTCATAGGTTCATAGATTAGTACTAGCTAGCTGCCCTTGTGGGCCATTTTAAGCCTAGCAAATTATCCCTGTGAGAATCAAACCCTGCACCCTTTTAGCTGTAAGGTAAACAGCTTAACCACTAAGCCAATCTCCCACCAATTCCTGTCTGCTTTTTTTCTCATCTCTCTTTCCCAACCAGATGTGACAATCATTATGTATGCTTTCAGTAAATATTAACTTTTAGCTGACAGAAGAAAAAAAGTACATGGACTACCTTTAAATAAACTAAATTGTGCACTGTTATATTAAATGCATTAAAATACTAAGACTGATGGTGAGAGGCAACAACTTGTACAATTTGTTCACTTCCCACAGATTCAAACTTCATTAATATTTCACTAAATTGCTTGTACCTTTAAATGTTAATTACACTGCACATTTAGCTCAGGAGTCAGTATTTAGATAACACATGACTAGTTGCTTGCAACTGCAGACTCCCTGTCTCCAAGGAAAAGCAGTTAGTAGTGTGGAAAAAAAACAGCTAGTAACTTTTACTTACTTTTCTTACTTTACTTTTCCTGACTAACTCTTTGCACCAGAAGGATACTCGTCTCCCACTGAACACTTCTGCCAATGGGGAAATAGCCAAGGACTTCGCAAATACAAGAAATAACTTACATGCTTTTTATCATACTGTTCAAGCCGGTTTTGCTCAAAACAACCCTGTCTACAGCTTAAACCAAAGCCATGTTTCTACTAAATATCCACCTCTTATAAACATGGCAAATCTTAATTCTACATAAAATGTGATCATCACACTTTTAACCCCCCCCCCCACTTCAGCAGCCTAAGATCATATTATATTAATAGAATTCCAAGATGGCTGCACTCTGAAGAGCATGACGATTACAGCCCTCCCAGTATGAATAAGACAAGAGGTCCAAAGTCAGTAAAAGCAAAATAATTATGGTAAAATTTAGGTACTGGTTAGCCACTATGCTGCCTGGATATCAGCAGAAATTTTGAGAAAAGAAAAAGCAAACAGAAAAGAAGATAACACATTGTTGGGTAACAGTCTTACAGCTGCACAACATAAAACATTTCAGGCTTCACATTTAGTACAGGAGATGGTTTTCAGTAATTTAGAGGAAAAAATATCACAACTGTATCAGCGGTATTTAAAGTAAGTGAGAAACTGGAGGATTATATAAAGGCAAACTACAAAAGGTTGGAAAAAATAGAAGGAACTAAGTAGTTGTTCAGCCAGGCTGATAAAACTGCAGAAATCTGAAGATGAAATGAAGAAAAGACTAGCTAAATATGAGGCTTCTCAAGAAGAACTGTTTCAAAAAATACTGGAATTCAAAGAAAAAACACTCACAGAACACTTGAGACTTTCTGCTATACCACAGAACTGGAAAGAATACATTGCATTAACTATCAAAGAACATATAAGCAGTCATACTGAGTGTATTCTGCAGCAGGATTTGTTAACTGATAGGGCACAAGTGTGTGTGCATCTCCCTCCCTCTCTCTCTATAAATATATATATATATAATATATCTCTCTCTCTCTCTGTATGTATATATATATATATATATATATATATATATATATATATATATATATATATATATATGTATATGTGTATATATACACACACATATATATATATATATATATATATATATATATATATGTATATGTGTATATATACACACACATATATATATATATATATATATATATATATATATAAAACACATACAAACACACTGATACAGACAGGCGCATGCACACACACAAACACACACTACAATTTTGGCTATGACAGACACCAAGACCTATAGTAGTAGTAATGATACAGTCAGACCAGCAGAAATACCTGCCCCTGACAAAACTATGGCAGAAAAGGAAAGTTAACAATTAGGGACACAAGAGAGTTTGTGGAAAATGATTATTTTCGCTGTACATCAGACAGAAGAAAGAAATTTATTCCTGCAATCAAGAGACGTCAAAAGGTAGGTGTGAGATTAAAACAGTTATATCAGCTGCTTTTACAACTTCTTCCTGGAGGATGAAAGACAATTTTGGATGCAGAACAGGCTAAGGAGCAATTAAAGTTTATCCAGCAAACAGCAAGCCAGCAAACTGAAGGGGATTCTACTTCTCATTCCTTTGACAAAAGAAAAGTCCATAGACAGAACTTGTGAGTGAAACATTTTTCATTGTTCTAAAGGAAAACATGACAGAACAAAAGTGCAGTGTTTGGTGGCAAGATGACGTGGAAGACTACCAGCAAAAATGTGAAAGTAAAAGAAAAATGACAAAATTATAAAGTGTCATATCCATAAGATACATCCTGAGAACTGTGCTTCTTAATGAAGTGATGAATTAAGATTTGAAGTTTATTGACTGTGTTAAATGGGTGGGAAGACTGTAAAGCCCAATCCCTAATTTGTCATTAATGTTTAGAAAGAGAGTGAAGGAAACAAAGATGTAACTAAGCAACAAAAAAAGTTTTTATTCTTAGTAAAACGTGTACATATCCTGTCAAAGTAAATTGCACGTTATATTCTGAAATAGTACTGTATAGTAAGGGGCATTTTAAATAAGAGATGGGGCTAGTGATGGTAAAGTAAGAAAATACTTTTTTCTTAACAGTAATGTACGTGGGATATACATTATAACAAGATAAAGGCTGTCTATTACAAATATAATATTGTGATCATGGGTTATTCGTGAAGATATATAATTGTACTGATCATATATGTGTATTACAATAACAAGTTATGTACCTACCATAACGTTCCATGTTAGTTGTCTTCTTCTTGCCTTCTTTCTTGCTGGATGGGTTCGGAGCCAATCCTCGGCTCCGACTCGGCCTTCTACTAAAGCTCGAGAGCTATTTACTGGCTCGAGGTCTCCCCATATCCCACAATGCTTGGTGCTAGATACCCAGATCTCGTTTGGCAGAGCTAACACCATAGAAAAAAAATTTCAAGGACACCTGTCCAAACTACAAGGTTTACCTACAGTACTAAAACAGAGAAGGACGTAACCAGTTAAGACTCAGCCAGAGGAAGAAGGCCTCAAAAAGGGACTCTTCTCTGTCTGTCCAGGCTAGGGGATGGAGGGTGGGATGCAAGAAAGAAGCAAGACGATGACAACTAACATGGAACGTTATGGTAGATACATAACTTCTTAATGTTAAGTTGTCTATCTCGCCTTCATTCTTGCTGGATGGGACAGCGTCCCTAGCACCTTAGTCCTGGGTGGCTCATCGGAACAGACTCGAGCACAGTGGAACCAAAATCAGCTCGACTCCTAGAGGCCATATCCAACTTATAATGTGAAATGAAAGTATGAGGAGTGGCCCATGTGGCTGCAGCACAAACGGATTCCATTGGTAGTCTTGCTTGAAAAGCTACCGAAGTAGCCAACGCTCTGGTGGAATGAGCTTTTGGATTTGTAGGGAGTTCTTTATGTCTCAGTTGATAAATCAAAGTAATAATAGAGGCCAACCACCTGGATAAGGTTACTTTGGAAACTGGCAGGCCCTGTTTGCCCTCAGCATAGGACAGGAAGAGTTGGCCCGATTTTCTTGTTTGCTTAGTCCTATCCAAATAAAAATGTAATTGACTATGAACGTCCAATTGGTGTAACTTTTGTACAGCTTTGTTCGAATAGTTAGGAAAAAAGACAGGTAGATCAATAGCCTGATTCAGGTTTGTTTCGGAAGGCATCTTGGGCAGAAAAGAAGGATTAGTCCTGAGTGAAACTCTATCCTTGTGAAAAACAAGATAAGGAGGATGAATACAAAGGGCTTGAAGTTCCAAAACTCTCCTAGCTGAGGTGATGGCTACTAAAAAGAGAGTCTTCCAGGAGAGTAATTTTAAGGAACAGGAGGCCGCAGGTTCAAAAGGAGGGAGAATCAAGGAAGCTAATATCAGGTTTAAATGCCACGGAGGCGGGGGATCTCTGACCGGGGGCCTAAGTAAAATAGTCCCTTTAAGAAAGGCTTTGCAAAGTTTGTGGGACATGATACTGGTTTCTGACAGGCCAGCATGGAAATTTGCGATAGCAGCCAAAAGGACCCAAATGGTGGCAGATGAACAAGCTCGAAAATGTTCTGCTAAAAAATCTACAACGTGATGGGCAGGGGCTGTAAAGGGGTCTATATTCCTAGCCTCTGCCCAGAAAGAGAAACGTTTCCACTTACTAGCGTAAGTCTTCCTGGTAGTAGATTTGTGCGAAGAAAGGATGATTTCACGCACCGGCAGAGAAATATGTGGAAGCCTGGCTAAGGTTGGAAGTGGAGCAACCAAGCTGTGAGGTTGAGAGACTGAAGGGATTGGTGCAGCCCGCCCGACTGATGGACCAAGAGGTCTGGCACTGGGTCCAGATGCCAAGGCTGCTCCAGCAGGTGATGATGGAGGAATGGGAACAAAATTTCTCGAGGCCAGTAAGGTGCAATGAGGATCATCCTGGATCCCAATGCGGTCGCCTTCTGAATTAGTTTGGGAATTAGGGGAAAAGGTGGGAATGCATACAGAAGACCTCGGGGCCAATCGTGAACTACAGCGTCTCTGGAGGAGTGGCCGGGGAGGGGGAAGAGAGTGAAAAAAATCATTGCACTTGCTGTTGAGAAGAGTTGCGAAAAGGCTGCAGCAAGGTTGACCCCATCTGTGGAAGATTTTGTCCGCTACTGACTGATTGAAAGACCACTCGTGAGGCATGAGAACAGCTCTGCTTAGCCTGTCTGCTACGACATTGGACTTCCCGGGGATGTGCGTTGCTATCAGAAACCGTTGAGAGGAGATCGCCCACTGCCAGAGTCTGAGTGCTTCTCGACATAAGGGATAGGACTTGGTTCCGCCCTGCTTGTTGATGTACCGCACTACAGACATATTGTCTGTTTGAATTGAAATAGTGTCGGTGGGTAGACAGTCCTGAAGAGCTTGCAACGCTAAAAGCACCGCTTTCATCTTCAAGACGTTTATGTGCAGGTGGTACTCTAGAGGTTGCCAAGTGCCCTGGACAGTCCTGCCCTGAAAATGCCCCCCCACCCGATCAGGGAGGCATCCATGGTCACCGTGGCAACAGGAGGAGGAAGAACAAACGGTCTGCCCTAAAGAACTAGAGGGGAGACCATCCACCAAGCCAGGTGGTCTTTGCATGATTGTTATGTTGTGAGACATCGGAAGTTGTTGAAAGGACCATTGGGTAAAAAGCACCCACTGAAAAATCCGCAAGTGAAAAACAAGCCAGGGGAAGTAATGTGATTGCTGCTGCCATGAGACCCAAAGTTTTCAGTACAAATCTGGCCTGAATCCTCTTGCACTGCAGTAAGACCTGCACATGTCGACGAATGTCTGATACTCTGTCTAAAGGAAGTTTTGCAGACAGCTCTTTTGTATTTAATCTTGCGCCTATAAAGGTTATAGATTGACAAGGCGACAACGAAGACTTTTCGAAATTTATTCAGATACCTAGCTCGGAGCAAGTTTGGATGGTATAATCCCTGGCTTGCAGTAGCTGATGCCTGGTGGAAGCAGCAAGGAGCCAGTCGTCTAGATATGGAAACACCTGGAATCCTCGCCGTCTCAGGTGAGCCATAACCACTGTCATGCATTTGGTGAACACCCTGGGGGCTGTGGTGAGACCAAAGGGCAGGGCTCTGAATTGATAGTGACTGGCTCCCAGCCGGAAGCGGAGAAACCTTCTGGAGAGTCTGTCCATTTTGATATGATAATACGCATTCTGAAGGTCTATGGAGCACATCCAACTGTCCTGACACAAAAAGGGTAGAATGGACTGAAACGTGACCGTCCGGAACTTCGTTCTTTGAACAGATTTGTTTAACCTGCTGAGATCCAAAATGGGTCTCCAGTCCCCTGTCTTTTTTGGTACCAAAAAGAATGGAGTAATTCCCGGATCCTTGCTGGTCGTCTGCTGGGACTGGCTGGATGGCCCTTTTTTTTTTTTTTTTTTTTTTTTTTTTTTTAGCAGTTTTGCAATTTCTAGCACTGCTTGTTCCCTTAGACTGGGTGGAACATCTGGAAGGGACCTGGTTGTTTGTACAGGGGTGTGGACAAAGGGGATTTTGTAACCCTCGGATATGATGGACCGTACCCATTTGTCTTGTGAGAGGAGTTGCCAGGCTTCTGGGTACAGTGACAATCTTCCCCCGACTGCCTCTGAAGGTGGAGAGTTGGGCAGCCCCCTCAGGGGTGCTGAAAGGGTTTGTCAGAGAAAGACTCTCTGCTACCCTGATTTTGCGGACCCCCTCTGCCGGTGTCTATTATTGTTCCCTCCTCTGCCCCTGGAGGGAAACTCGCCACGTGTGTCAGGCATGATTCCCTGGGGTTTCCGAAACCACATTTTTCCACTCGTCTGACTTTTAGGGTATGGTCTAGAGGAAGTAGAAAAACGGACTCCCACAGCAGAGACAGTCTCGCCTTCCTGCTCACACCTGGTAAGGGTATCCTTCACATGTGGTCCAAACAGAGCCGAACCATCGAAGGGGGTATTGGTGAAGGATGCCTTAAAGGGGTCAGCAAAGTTACATAACCGCATCCAGGCATGTCTTCTCAAAGCCACGCCTGTACCTGCGGCCCTACTCACCCCATCGGCTGCATAAGAAATGAGCCGCATGGAGAAGTTGACGACAGAGTTAAGGGTCACCAGCTGGGAGTTAATCTTACCTGTAATCGTACCTGTCCACTGGCCTAGACTCTTTATTAGGTGGATGGACAGGCACCGAAGGGTCAGCCAACTCCTTAGTGATTGCTGCCACCACCATGGCATCAACAGGGACACCCTTTGTCAGAAATTGTTTGTCGGGTGGGGCTGTAATGAACTTAGTGGGCCTGCGGGGAGTTGGTTCCACTGTGTCCAGGGCTGACCATGCCCTTCGAGCCACCACTTCCATGAGCGGGTCGAAGGGTGGAGACACCCAGGAGGTGGAAGGGCGAGGACCAAACACGTCCAGGTACACCAACTCGTCCTCAGAAGGGTTAAGGGCAGTCCAGTTCCCCCTCTGCTTAAGGATCTCTAGGATGTCTGAAAAGAGACATCCTCAGAGGGGGATTCTTGGGGACCCTTCCGAAACCTCCAAGTCGGTATCAGACGTGACTGACTCGGGGGTGTCAACATGTTTCCTCTTATATTTTCTCTTCTGAGGGGGCTCCTCTGAATGATCAGGGGAGGCCTCAGAAGAGGAAGATATGCCCAATGGGGCGACCTGGAGCATCTGTTCTTCATGCTTGGGGTCAGGAGGGTGGCCAGAGAGCAATGCAGGCACCATGAGGGGAGAAGCCGAAGGGGGCCTATCGAGGAGCAGACTCAGGAGTCAGCACGCTCCTCATGACCTCGAAGGCACCCCTGTCAGGCAGAGCAGAGGGTCCCCGCTCTGAAGAGACGTGAACCCCTCCTGGCACCGAGAGGGATGGCTCTGAGGCCAATGTCGGGGCCAAGCTCACCTGCACCGAAGCCCCAAGAGGGAGAACGGGGTCAGACAAGGGTCCGATGCCACTCGCCCCTCAGAGCCGACGAGGGAGGCTTGGCGCCCAGACCCCTCCAAGGAAGGACCCAAAGAAGTGATCGTAGCCGACGGAGCCGAAAGTTGTGGTATCGGCTCTGACATTTCCAAGATTCGAGCCCCAACCAGCTCTGGCTCCGAACACAAAAGGGGAGTCGGAGGAGGAACTGCTGAAGACACCAGGACAGCCACAGTCTGTTGAGAAGGGCTGGTTAACATCTTGGCCAGGGCCTGCAATTTAAGTAGTCTACTGACCACCCTCTCCAAGTCATGGTCGGACTCTCGGGCTGAAGACATGACAGACCGAGCATGAGTCCTGCAGGTGTAGGGAACCCAAGCAATAAACGCAAGAAGTGTGACCATCTGTCAGAGACATCTTCTGACAGCAAAAGTCACACTTCTTGAAGCCTGAAACTTTGGTATCCTTGGACATAATGGCCCGGGGATACCAAAAGAGAGAAAACTTACACCAGTGCTTAAACAAGACACACAGACACTCACACGCCCACACTAGATAAACTAACAATAATAAGCAGAGAAAAAAAAAAAAACTATCACTATCACCCACATTTAATAATAACAACCTCAATAAAAATATACAAAAAAAAATAGAAGGCTAAACACTACTCCTATAAGTACAACAAGGGGGGGTTAGCCACTAATAGAGAAGAAACAAGGGGGGGGGGTTAGAAACTCTCTAACAGAAAACGAGTTTCCTAAGTGGGACAAACTAGGGGGTACACAGTACAACTATACTACAAGATAAAGACAATCTATCTCTAAGAAAAAAATACAGTTAAATATTAGATGAAAATAGAAAAAAAGGATTAATATGACCTGAGCCACCTCGTAGCTGAAGCGGCAAACGAGATCTGGGTATCTACCGCCAAGCACTGTGGGACATGGGGAGACCTCGAGCCAGTAAATAGCTCTCGAGCTTTAGTAGAAGGCCGATTCAGAGCCGAGGATCGGCTCCGAACCCATCCAGCAAGAATGAAGGCGAGATAGACAACTTAACATTACAATTTCAAATTTTTATATAGGTGTAACCACAGATTTAGGTTCTCAACTTCCACTGCACACAAGGGATTTATTTTGGATTTAGGCTATTAAGGAGAATAACAATAACCAGAATATTATATTTACAAAGTAGCAGCAATTATTCTAAGAATGATCCTAACAAAGGAATGGAGACTTTATCAATAGGGATGACTGCAAGTAGGGGTATAGAGGAAAAAAAAAAAAGCAAAATGGGTCTAAAACTTATTGGGCAAAATTAACAAAGGAACCAATGTATTAGGACAAACACCATTACATAAACTAACTTGCTTCTGTCCAAACTTCTTACCTTGTCAGACTATAAAGCCTGCATGCCTTACAACTAAGAAAAACATTTTCTTGCTTGAATATCTTAAACATACACAGCAGTCACAGATAAGACCCCACCTCACATTTAAAATATCCCCATACTTCTCAATCACTTAGTGTAAGACATCTGGACCAAGACAAAAATAATGGGGGACAAATGCTCCAAAACAGGGGCAGATTTTAAAAACTGCTCTTATAAACTTAGCTGCTAGAATAACATATTTTGCATTATTATACATATCCTGGAGGATTTTAAGTCTCAAACTCAAAAGTAAATCATTATTTAGTGGCATCAATCCTCAATGATTTGTTAGTAAAATATAGATTTTATGAGAAATAGACTTAAAATATGAGGCGAAAATCTGGACAGCTGAATAGTATTACTACCCTTGTCAGCTCGCTATGCAAAACTCCTTTACAATCCAACAAGCAGTTTATATATTGAAATTTTTATAAAAAACATAAGAAAAAAATCTATTTTACTTGGTTACTTCGGCAGTCCCTTCACTGTCCTAAACATAACGACAAAGACAGGTATATGTTTCACAGTCGTACCACCAGTTTTACACAGTAAACAAAATCCCAGTCCTTCTCAGCCAATTCTTGTAAAGCAGATGTCTAATTCTTTATCTAACAAGGCTGATGCTTTACAGTCTCCCATTCATTCACTAATTTCACAACACTGCTTGGTCATCCTTGCTGTGCTTCCTGATAATCTGCATCTCCCAACATCAGTTTCTGGTTAACGTCCCATGTATTCTTGAGTCTTCTAGTTCGTCTGTGCTTTTTTTTTTTTTTTTTTTTTTTTTTCCATCGCTCATGCATTTTTATTTGGCAAAATAGAAATTGTTTCAATGTCAATTTCTCTCTCCGGATTTGTTGCCGTTGGAAAAATGAAAAGCAGAGTCCCTTTTTGCTTGATGATTCACTTTTCGTTGGCTACACTGTCATTTTGTATTTCTTCCTTAACCTGTACTGCATCCAAAACTGTATTTAATCTTCCTGAAAAAATAAAGACAGCTGCATGTAGAAATTTGAATCTCACATCTGCCTCTCAACACCCTTGACTGCTAGGATAAACTTTATTCACTGTCCACCAGGCAGAAGAGGTCACCAATTTTAATACTTTTTCCTTATACCACAATTTTGTCAGAAGCGGTTCTTTCTGATGGCATGATTTATTCTTTACTAATGCAGATCTTGGCTGCTTTCCCTTGGCCAGATTTGGAGCGCATACACCATGCGCTATCTCAGTTAACAAATCCTGTTGTGGAACACCTATTTAGTTTCCGATTTGTACTTTCATTAAAATTAATGCAGTCTGTTCCTTCAATTTTCTCTTGTACAGCAGAAAAATCCCAGGTTTTCTTTGCATTCTCCATCATCTAACACTACTATTTTTGAAAAAAGTACTTCTTTAAGTAGCATCATACTCAGTCAGCCATTTCTTCATTTTAGTCTCCAATTTTTGCATTTTTATCAGTTTATCTGAAGAGCTAATTAAAACTTTTTCAATGCTGAGAGCTTTTTGCTGTTTGACTTCTTATATTTTGAAAACCTGTAAGTGAACTTCCATTTAATTTTCCTCTAAATTACTGGAAGCCATCTTTCTCTACCCAAACTAAAACTTGAACTGACTTTTGATTAACAGCTCCACAATTCTTCCCCAGCCAGAGTACTCTCTCAACCATTTCAGGTTGATTTTCTTTCTCCAAATGTCTTATTTTCGGGCACTGTACTTACTAGCCAGCAGCTGAACTTTATGCAAATTGACATCTTCTACTGACTTTTTCCACAGTTTTAGCCTTCAGAATGGGAGAACTCTAACTGTTGATCAATGTACTGCCATCTTGAATATGCCCAAAAATTGTTTGATTTATTAAACAAAAACTCCTTGGACCAGAATTGACCAGATCTTCATGGATATAGTTTCTTCTCTTGGTATTCACTGGTATCTCCTCCTCTCGTTGAGTCGCATCATAAATTATCTTTAGAAAAACTCCTACTCCACCAAAAGGACCCCATGTCTTGACTCTAGAAAGGAAGTCTATACCATAAAAACAACTGAAAATCAGTCAAAACCACAAGATTTTTTCACCTTAATATTCAGTTGAACAGAATTTTTAATCACAAAAAGTTCAAATTCAACATGCTTTTCATCACAAACCAACTTCAAGCAGGACATCATCACAAAGAAACAGAGCACTTTTGAAAACATTCTTCAGTACTAAAGCTTTGCTTACCATCATAATCGAATAATCAAACAGCTAAAAATACAAATGTTTAAAGATACTCCAACAAAAATTCATCAAGGTAAACCAATATACATGTTAAAGATGTAAGTGCAGTATATTCTAAAACCTTTAAAATATGTTTTTACTTTTGTTTACAAAAAAAGTTACCTTATAAAACTTTAGTTAATTCCTTTTTAATTTCTCAAAATCTTTTTGGGTTTCTAATACCATGACACGAATGAACTCCATTCCCAAGTCAAAGTATGATTAAAGGTCATGAAATTAGTATTGTTGCAATCTTTGATGTCAGCCATAAGTGCTCTTCGCAACACTCGCAATGTGCCCAGTAATGACTCCTCTTGCAATTTTATATGGAGTTACATGTATCGGTAACTTATCTAAATATGATGGTAGATTCTTTTTTATAAGACCTGTTGTTCCGACTACTACATGAACTGTCTGGGTATCTTTCTTCCACATTGCTCTCGTTTCTGCCTGCAAGTCCTGATATTTTACGACTTTGTGTCTTTCTGTACGCAAGACACTGTAGTCACTGGGTGGAGATTTCAATGATCAATGTTAGTTTTGTCTTCTCTTCATGGACCACTATCTGTTTTTTTCACATCTGTCTTGTGAACTGTTGGTAATAGATGACCTCATGTGATGTAGATTTCAGAATTTTTCCGGTGTTTTTCTGCTACTTCAGTATTATGTTTACACAATCCCCAGTGCAACAGTCTTGCCACATTATGGCTTTCAGTATACCGTTCTTCTGCCATTAGTATGTCACAACCAGCAACAAGGTGTGAAACGGTTTCCAATTCTGTTTTAAAAACCCTACATTTCTCCGTTTCTCCCACATGTTTAATGGCGTTTGTAAACCAACATGTATGTAGTCCACTATCTTGGACCGCCAATATTAACGTTTCATCTCTTTGTTTAAATTAACCTCTCCTTAACCATTCCTGCGCTCATTCCTGATCAACACGGGGCTCTTCCAGAAGTTTACTATACTTGCAACTATATTTACGCATTTCCAATATTTCTTGCCTTCTCATCTGATCCTTCACCTTGTATTCTTTTCTTTTGTATTTTGGCATACTCAGTTGCTGCCTGAATTTCTATCTACTTCTGGTTTGATTTCCATCCCTGCTTGACACCAATATGCTTCTGCTAGATTAAGCAGAGAAGTCATCTTAGATTTATTCTCACGTTTTAAAACTTTCACTACGTTTGGGTCTTGTGAGGTCAGCAGATGTGTGTAGTCCCATGACTGCAGATCTATACATGTAATCAATTTCAAGGAGGCCCATCCCTCCTTCAGAACCGGGAATATACAATCTTGGTATGCACTGATTTTTACAAATCACTTAGTGAGCTTGAACCATCCTTCTTGTTTTCCTGTCTAATCTATCCAACACATTCTGGGGCCAGCCAATCATTCCAAAACTGCAAGTTAGTACAGGAAGAGCAAACTGGTGTATAGCTTGGATTTTGTTCTTAGATGTCAACGCTGTTTTCAGGATTAAGTCTTCGAAAGTATTCCTTACTAAGTTTTATTCACATTTCTTCATGCTTTATTGCTGATTCTTTATGAATTCTCAAATATTTATACACTTCCTCTTGCTCAAGTTCTTTTATATCACTTTCTTGTCCCAAACTCATGTTTTCATTCTGCTGCAGTTTTCCTGCTTTAAAGGTTGCTTTTGCACATTTATCAAGACGAAATGACATTCTTATATCATCTGAAAAAGTTCCTCATCTGATAAGCTATAGAGTTTTAAATCATCGAAAAAGAGAAGATGAGTAGTCTTTGTACTTTCTTGTTTTCTAGGAGACAAATTATAGCCATGGCCTAAAGCTGTTATGTAGACAGCTTAATAGGTTAAAGGCAAGGCAGAATAGCAGCAGGGACAGAGAATCACCCTGGAATATCCCCCTTTGAATTTTTATCCCTGAGAAAATAATTTGTCCTTTATCATGGCTTAAATGCAAAGTGGCCTGCCACTATTTCATGGTCACTGCAATGTAGTCGATGAGTGTATGGTTTATCTTATACATTTTTAAGCACATGAACATGGGATACTATCAAATTCTTTTTTGTAGTCAATCCATGCCATACTTAGATTTTTCCCTTTTTACAATTCTCCACTATAACGTTATTTAACAGATTTAAGAACAAACAATCTTCTACATTTTTTTTTAATTTCTCCAAGTCTTTTGGGTTTCTAATACATGACGGGAAGAGACCCCATTCCTAATTCAAAGTATGATTAAGGTTAATGAAATTAGTATTACTTCTATCTTTGATGTCAGCCAGTAGTACTCTTCACAGTACCTGCAATGTGCCCAGTAATGACTCCTTCTGCAGTTCGTATGGAGTTACATGTATCAGTAACATATCTAAATACAGTTGTAAATTCTTGTTTATAAGACCCGTTGCTCGCACTGTCTGGGTATCTCTCTTCCACATTGCTTTCATTTTCTGTCTGCAGATCCTGATACTTTATGACTTTGTCTCTCTCTCTCTCTATGCAAGACACTGTAATCACTGGGTGCGGCAATTTCAATGATCAATGCTACTCTGTCTTCTTTTCCTGGATCATTGCATCTGATTTTCTAGCATCTATCTTTTGAACTGTTGGTAAAGGATGATCCCATGTGATGCAGACTTCTTCATTTTCTATGATGCTTTGCAGCTCATGTTTCCAGTGTTTTTCAGTCACTTCAATATCATAATGTTTGCGCAATCTCCAGTGCAACAGTCTTGTCACCTTATTATGCCTTTCAGTATACAGTCCTTCTGCCATTAATATGTTTGAACCAACAACAAGGTGCGCAACGGTTTCCAATTCGGTTTCACAAAACCTACATTTGTCTGTTTCTCCATGCTCAAAGGACATTATAAACCAACGTAACGTGTACGCAGCCTACTATCTTGGGCTACCAATACTAACCTTTCATCTTTTGGTTTGAATTCGCCTCTCCTTAACCATTCCTGTTTTCGTTCCTGATCAACATGAGGTATTCCATAAGCTTTCTACACTTGTTACTATATTTATGCTTTTTCCACATTTCTTGCCTTCTCCTCTGACCCTTCATCTTATATTTGTTCTTTTGTTTTTTGGCACATTCAGTTGCTGCCTAATTTTTATCTGCTTCTGGTTTGATTTCCATTCCTTCTTGATGTCGATATGCTTCTGCTAGATTAAGCACAGAAGGCATCTTACATTTATTCTCATGTTTTAAAACTTTCACTATGTTTGGCTCTTGTGAGGTCAGCAGATGTGTGTAGTCCCACGACTGCAGACCTACACGTTATCAATTTCAAGGAGGCCCATCCCTCCTTCAGAATGGGGAATATATAATCTTGGTATACATTGATTTTTATAAATCATTTGGTGAGCTTGAAGCATCCTTCTTGCTTTCCTATATAATCTAGCCAACGCATTTTGGGGCCAGTCAAGCACTCCAAAACTAAGTTAGTACAGGAAGAGCAAATCACTATATAGCTTGGATTTTGTTCCTAGATGTCAAAGCTGTTTTCAGGATTAATTTACAGTATTCCTTACTAAGTTTTATTCACATTTGTTCATGCTTTATTGTTGATCCTTCAATCCCCAAATATTTATACACTCCCTCTTGCTCAAGTTCCTTTATATCACTTTTTTGTCCCAAACTCATGTTTTCATGATGCAGTTTTCCTGCTTTAAAGGTTGCTTTTGTACATTTATCAAGACCAAATGACATTCTTATATAATATCTTTTGACAACTCGCAGTTGTACTTTCAGTTCCTCATCTGATGAGGTATAGAGTTTTAAATCATCGACAAAGAGAAGACGAGAAGTCTTTGCACTTTCTTGTTTTCTAGGAGCCAAATAATCGCCATGGCCTAAGCTGTTGAGTAAACAGCTTAATGGGTTAAGGGCAAAGCAGAATAGTAATGGTGACAGCCAGTCACCCTGGAATATCCCCCTTTGAATTTTTATCCCTGGGATTTCCATTCTGTGTGCAGTTCCAGATGAACTCTAAGAGAAAGTCAACTGCAATTTGTTAGCTCTTTGTTTCAGGAGCTAAAGAAACAATCATTAATACCTGGGGAGTGAATGGCATTCCAAGTTTAAGTGCCAGTAGATTTCCCAAAGCTCAGGCTTGTCTTGCCATGCCCCTCCGTTGATATCATGACTAATTTTTTTTCAAAAATATTAAATGAAAACTAATGAAAATTAGTAAAAACTAGAGAGTGTCTTTATAAAGCATTGTTGCCGTTTTGTGTTGTGATATAATGGTGTTCAAAGTTTAAGATATGCTTTTCCAACATAAAACGCTGAACATCCAGTACACAAAGTGAGGCAGACCACTCCCTTTAATGCTACAACTACCTTTTGCAGGATGAACAGTACTATTCAAGGAAACGTTTAAAGTTATAACATCCATTTCAAGGATGTACTTGCACTGACTGCAAGTACCACATTTTGTGGTGCCCTTTGGTAACCTGGTACTACAGTGTGGACAGCTTGATCTTTCTTATAAACACTGGTTCCTAACTAAAAATATTTTTAATGTACATATCACTCGTAAGGATAGACCAATACTGATTAACAATTATTTTTATATTTGTACAGCCTGTATTATATGTTGTACAGTCAATGATCTAGTGTATTTAGGCATCAAGTCAGCCCGGTTTTCCCTCAAACTTTAAGGGAAAAAGGGGGAAATCACTGACAGCCTTTGTAGTTGCATTAAGAGTTATTGTTGTTGGTAACAACCCTGTACCCAGCAGTGGTAAAAACGTAGTTCCCCATCCCCCAAATTAGTGATCTTCACCTTCAAAATACTTAAACCCACTGAAAATTAATATTATGTAGTCACCATAACTATGCATCTGTGTTGTCCATTTTCATTTTTCCTGAACATATGGATTATCTGACCGGAGATCCGACTCGGACGCATATCTCAGACTTACAGAGCCAAATCTGGAGATCCTCCCTTTAACTATAATGATGCAACTAACCTACAATATTAGAGACTGAATTTGCTGCCTTACATATGCTAAGAAAGAGCAGGAAGAAGGAAAATAACAGTAAGTCAGTGCTCATACCTGGAACTAAAAGATTCCAAAAGGTCCACAAAATCACTTCAGATAATAATAGGAAGGGTGAGGAGTTAAAGAAGAATGAAAATGAATGAGAGAGATACATAGTTATAGGGAGTACATAACTTTAATAGCTGATATTTTCCATTCTATTCTTCACCACACTGGACAGCGTACTCAGCTGCGTGAATCTTGGACAGCCCCCCATGGAAGGATATTCTGGAGAACTGCCTAACCAAAAGCAGCTCTGTTCTAGAAGTCAAATCCAGTTTGTAAAGAATAACCAAGGTATTAGCACTGGACCAGGTAGCTGCTGTGAAAATGACATCAACAAAAGTTTTACACCAGAAGGCAAAAGCGGCGGCCATGGATCTAGTTGATTATTCGATAGGGAAAAGCTTTGTTGAGTATATACAAAAGAAATGCAATCAGTAATCCATTTTGCCAGGGTAACTTTAGAAACCTTAACAAACCACTTGTAAAGATGAAAATTCAGAACCACCACAAAGCAAAAGGCCAACTGATTCCAAAAGTCTTCTTGTTTTCTTCATCAATACTTATTACCAAAAGTAGTTAAGTTGTCATCTTACATCAAGGATGTTTCTGACTTTACAAAAAGAATTCATGATGTAAGATGGCAAGAAGATAGATATTTTGTAGTTGTGGATGTAACAAGTTTATATACAAACATTAAACATTTACATGGACTAGAGGCAGTGTTACATTTTTTGGGTGATAGCCCTAGCACACACTGTATACTGGAATTTGATTGAAAATAATATGTTTGAGTTTAATGGAGAATTGTTCAACTACAAAGAACAGCTATAGGGCAGCATTTGCCCCCGTGTATGCAAATTTATTTATGGGCTACTCTGAAAGTATTTATATGTATAATAATGAGTTGTTTTATTAGACATGTGGTACATAGATTATTCCGTTTTTATTTGTGAGGGTGGATTTGATAAGGTGATGGTTTATACAAAGCCTTCACAGAAATGAATTTAATATAGGCTTTGATGGTTTGCAATTAGGTAATAAGGTTAATTATGTAGATATAACACTTGACTGAATTAATGATGGTACCATTAAAACAAAAATATATTGGAAATTTGACAATTTTAATTATATTTTACATGGAAGTAGCTGTCACCCACCCCACACTATAGAATTGGCTCCATATGGGGAGTTTGTAAGGTTGTAAAGACTGTAGTGACAAAAATAAGCATCAACAAGAGTTAAACAAGACAGTTCAGATGTTCAGAAATAGGGGCTATAAAACAAATTTCATTAATGAAGTGGTGAAGAAGATGAATAGGAAAGACGTTAAGATGTATTATAAGGAACAAGAGAATGGAACTAATTTAATAAGAGAAGAAAATAGTGAAAATTTTATATATCGTCACTAAATACGTTATTTTTAGATCAATTTGGAGACCTGTTAAAATATTATTGGGGTATTTTGGAAAGAGATGAGCGGTTAAATTTCTTGAATGATAAAAAAAAAGTAAGGTTCTCCTATATGACAGGGAGAAACATCAAAGATTTTTTTAGTTCATGGAAAGTTCAGTACCCCAGTGTTAGTAAGACAACAAAGGGTGGTAATATAAGGTACTTTTCCTTGTGGAAAATGTATAAGATGCCAATATGTATTAAGAAGGTATCCTCAGATTAATAGTAGAAGATTTCAAGCACAAGGTTGTTTTAGTTGTAATACTGAGGTGGTTATAACACTCATTGAAATGCCCCTGTGGAAAATACTATATAAGGGAAAGTAAGAGAAGTTTCTCAACTAGGTTGAAAGAGCACTTAAGGGATATCAGAAAAAATAATGAAGCTATACACTTTCAACAAGCACATAACAGTGGTGCTACAGGGTTACAAGCAAAAGTACTGAAACAACTTTATAAAGATAAAATAATCATAAATGATATAAAAAGGCAGCTAAGAAGGAAATCTATTTTAATTTTGAAATTTAATATGTTGTTCCCTAAAGGCATGAATAAAGAATGTAACTGGAAATGTTTTATACAAGATGTTTTTTAAAAAAAAACGTTTTAATCGATTTACTGGTTAATTTATTAGATTACTTGCTTAATTAGTTCACAATGATGTATAAATAGGAAGTTAAGTAGGGACAAGGTATACTTTGTTAAAGGCTTTCAGCCGAAGCACTGCAGAGAGAGAAGTGTGTTTGTGGAATTCTGTTTTATTAAAGAACTTTTTCTGCTTTGTGGCTCATCTTAAATTTAGAAACCTGTGACCTCAGTCTATTCAGTGAGAAACAATTGACCGGACTTCCTGAGATCTTTAGTCCTGTATAGATAAAAACAGTTGTCTATGTACATCTAAAAGATATAACATGTACTCTCCCTTATTTGAAAAATTAGGAAAGAAAACAGGGAGATGAATTGTTTAATACTGGGTTCAGAAGCTACTTTTGGTATGAAAGGTCGACTGGTTTGTAAATAACTGTCTTTGTGAAAAACAATGTAAGTGGATTTGGATGATAGAGCCTGGAGTTCAAAAATTTTCCTTGTAGAAGTAATTGCAAGTAAAATCGCTGTTTTCCAAGACAAAAAAAATTAAATCATTTTTAGTTGAAGGGTCAAAGGGCTGTTGTGTCAACTCCTAAATCACATGGAGGAGATGGATGTTTCACTAGGGGCATAAATAAGAAGCTGCCTTTTAGAAAGACCTTGCACAATTTAGAAGAATCTAAGGAAGAAGCTTTTCCTCCTGAATGAAAAATGATATGGCCACCAAATGAACTTCAATTGTGGAAAAATTAGTACTGTCTTGGAAAACAGAGGCTAAAAATTCCATAACTGAAGAAACAGCACCAGTGAAGGGATCAGCTTCTTAATTAGATGCACATATTGAGAATTGTTTACATTTACTCTTGTAGATTTTCCTTGTAGAAGCTTTCTGGGAAGATAAAAGTATATGTTTAACCAGGGAAGAAAGCCTGGGCTGTCTAGCTATTAAAGAAACTGGAGAAACCATGCTATTAGTTTGAAGCTCGGAATACTGAGATGTTTTATCCCTGAAGGATTTGAGAGAAGTCTAGACTGGGGTCCAGTATCCTTGTTAGATATTGAAGACGAGACTAAAGAAAGGGGAACCACACTGGGCAAGGCCAAAATGGAGCAATGAGGTAACTATGGTCTTCAACCAATGTACTTTCTGTAAGAATTTTGGAATCAGAGGTAACGGGAGTTTAGGCATAAAGTACACCAAAGGGCCAAACGTGGACTAGAGCATGTCTCAGTGACTCCCCCTTGGGGGGATTACAGCAAATAACCTGCTGCACTTGTTGTGGGGAGATGCAAAAAGATCACAGCAAAGTTGCCCCCAACAACATAAAAATCTTTGCCTCCACTGATTGACAGGCTATTAGTGACGTAACAAAGGGTATCTTCTGAGTTTGTCCACTAGTACGCTGGATTTCCCTGGAATGTACGTTGCTACAGAGAAAACAGTTGTAGGAGGTAGACAAATGTCTCACACTCATAGCCTCTTGACAGAGGGAGTAAGATCGGGTTCCCCCCTTGTATGCTGATGTACCAGACGACAGACATGTTGTAGGTTTGGATCGCAATAGTCCCCAGCAGGAGAACAACCTGAAATGCCTGTAACGTTAACAAGACCACACTTTCCTGTGTGAACTGGTTTCTTGGTGGGAGCACATGCCTTGGACTATCATCCCAAGACCTGACCACCCACCCCAATTGGGAGACATCTGTGGTCACTGTCCCACTGGAGGAGACATTTATTTTGCTGCACTTAGTATTGCTTGTTAGTAGCCTGATTAAACTGTAAATGTTATTCTAAGCCTTTGGTTGAAGCACTTGAGCTTCAGACCAGTTGTTTTACATTAAGAAGGTTTGTGGTCTGCACTGTTGTGGCAGGACAGGTAGCTTACATCCTTCTAAGTTGGGAGTTGCCGATTGAAGGCATGGTGTCCATTATTCTAAAGGTGTATTAGTTCTGCTTTTGCATGTTATTTTACATTAAGAACATGTGGTCTGAACTGTTATGGGAGGATAGGGTAGATTCTGCCCTTCTGAGCTGGGAATTTCTGGTTAAAGGCTTATTGTGCCTGCGTATTTCTACTGTTTCTTTCTGAAACTGGTACATCTTGTTTGCTGTGGCATAGACTCAATTCAGACCTGCTGAATCTCGCTTTGTTTGTATAACTTGAGCATTAATCCAGACCACCTTTTTTGGAGAAGGTTCCCCTGCACCCTAGTGGCAGGAGTGTGCAGTTAGAAGACTGCTGGAACGGGGCTCAGTTTTTAGCTTTTTATTGGTTAATTTGTTTAAATCAGTTTGCTCATTTGCTACTGTTATATTAAAAAAAGAAAAAAATACACTGTTTATCGCCGCTTAGCTAAGGTTAAACTATTCCCGGTGCCATAAAGTGCTCTTCAAATTTTCCCTTAGAACTAGCCATTTTTTTTTAGTTTTAGCACTCGTCTGTTTCTTTGAACTCAGCACTTTTTCAGAACTCGTAAGCACTAAATGAGCTAAAAATAAATACAGCACTCAACTTTCCTCACTTGTTTAGAGGAAAACAGTTTTTAGTACTTCACAAATAAGCACCTATCCAGGCATGTCTATGAGTCAGCTCCCAGTGTTTTCTCCTGTCTACCTGATGAATCTGGGCATCTTGGGGAAATGCAGCAATTGCCTCATGTACACAGACAACCCTCTCCTTCTATCACCCAATATTACAACCTGTGAGAGATGCACTAATATAGCCAAACTGGAAGCAAAGCTCTCTTCACCCAAGACTGGACTAGATGGTCAAGAGGAGAAGGTAAACACTTGCACCACACCACACTCATCACATAGTCCCTCAAAACGTACACCACCAAAACACACACAGCAACACAAAACACACATCTACATTCGTGGAGGCTCTCAATAAAAATCTGCTCAAGCAACAGCGACCTCCAAAGCAGTAATGCAAGCAACCTCCACCCCCCAACACAACCCAAATGACACATAGCCCACAAACTCAGTATGCCACTCAAACACATCCCATAAGCCATAACAACATACCCAACACTCTAGTCATAGGTGACTCGATAGTCAGGCACACTGATGTTCCACTCACAAGGTTAAACAAGAAGAAAGTTACTGTCAGCTGCCTGTCAGGTGCCAGAATCCGCCACATAACCCACGCACTCAGGTCACTCCACAACAAGTACAAATATGACTCTGCCATTGTCCATGTTGGTGTGAATGACCTGAGACGTACCTCCCTGGACTACATGAAAAAAGACATGGAGGAGCTCTCCGATCCTGTAGCCCAGATAGGTATGACCCTAGCCCTGAGCAGCATCCTGCCATCACCCAGAATGATACCACAGTACAAGGACAAAATGATTGATTTCAACAATTGGCTAAGCTTCTGGTTTCATTCTAAGGGGATCCATTAACTGTCTGCCTGGGATGACATGATCGACAGACCATGATGCTTTGCTAGAGACGGCCTGCACCTGTCGCCCTTGGGATTCCAAATACGGCTAAGGCTCTTGCCACCTCTACAGTGCCTTTTTTAGGCAAGTTTCAAATGACAAACTCACCACCAGAACAGGTAAAAGCAAGCAAAATCTGAGGGTAATGCTGCTTAATGCTAGAAGTCTAAATCTCAAAATGCATTCACTTGAGGCACTCCTTAAAATGGAGAACACAGCCATCTGTGCAGTGACAGAGACGTGGTTCAAGGCTCCAGAGAGCACCCCTGCATTACCAGGCTATAATTCATACAACCTCTTTTGGCCACCTAACCTGGACCGAAGCACAAAAGGCAGAGGTGTGTCCATATTCATTAAGGATATCCACACCTCCAGGCTAGTTGTTCAGGATAATGCATCTGAGAGCATCCAAGTGCAACTAACTCTGGGCAAGACCGCAATCCAAATTGTAACTTGTTACAGATTCCCCACTATGCCCCAGGATTCCCAGTCCTCATTTCTTGCTACACTGGAAAATATTAGGATACAACCCAACACCCTAATAATGGGCGAGCGATTTCAAATACCTCACCATTAACTGGGAAAACTACTCATGTACCAACTCTTTTGCTCAACATTTTCTGGAATTCATAAATTCCAACGTCTTGGATAAACTTATCCACACCCCCATCAGGGGCAGCAATCTCCTACACCTGGTCATTATCAACATGGGCAACCAGTGTTCCACACCAGAGGTCAATTCCTCATTGGTCAGATCCGACCACAAGCTAATCACCCTAGACATCCACATCCAGCCCCCACCCCCACCCCCCCATTACGGAAACTACAATAAAAAATTTCTCCAAAGCCAACTTCATGCATCATAAGACAGAACTGGAAAACTTCACGACACCCATGCAGACGGAGAATAGAGGTACGACTGCTGAATCCTACACAAATGTACTTTATAAGCACTTACACGAGTGCATGGATCATGCTATCCCTAACAGAACCAAGATACTATCCTACAAAAAAAAGGAAGCCAATCTGGTGGTTCCCTGCCATAAACAAACTCCACAACAAAAGAAAGAAACTGTTGCAAAAAAGAGTAAAATCCCATGATTGGAGGAATTCCCTGGTCAGCCTCAGTAAGAAGCTGAGATCCCTCATAAAATCCTCCAAAACTAGTTATGAAAAAAATCGCCACTGATTTTAAAGACAACCACAAAGCATTCTACAGCTATGTCAAGAAGCTCAATGGCAACACTCAGACCTGCTCTGAGTTACAGTACACTGGCACTAAATATACAGAACCAACTGATATTGCCAACATCCTGGCAGACAGGTTCAGTGCTAAATTTACCCCCCTCTCACACCCTAAAGGGCCCATCACTATATCAGAAGAATGCAAAGCTCTTGTAATCACGGCTGCACGGGTAAAAACCACACTCTCTAAATCGAAGAACACAGCATCCATGGGACTCTGACAACATCCCAGGCTGCGTTCTACACGAACTACAGAATGAAATGGCAACCTCACCTAAGCAGCATGTTCAATCATAGGCCTCACCTCAGGCTTTGTGCCCACTGAATGGCACACAGCGACGGTTATCCTACTCCACAAAGGGGGAGCCACCACGGACCTCAGCAACGACCGCATGGAATGTATCATCATGGAACTTCTAAACAAAGACATTGGTAATCTCCAATCTCTGGACCCCCATCCAGTTCGGGTTTGTAAAAGGCAAATGATGTCTCCTAAACCTGATAGATTTCTTTGAAGCAGTCAGTATAAATCCCTATGTCACAAGATGAGTTGCAAACTGGCTCACTAACAGAACCCACACTGTGAAAGTAGCAGACTCCAAATCCGACTTCAGACCAGTGACAAGTGAAGTACCACACGGTTCAGTCCTGGGCCCTTCTCCTGTTTGGTATCTACTTTTCTGAAGTATTGGCTAACACAGAAGGTCTTTGGCTAACGAAGTTTGTAGATGACTGCAAACTAGGAGCCATAATTGAAACGCCTAATGATGTGGACATTCTACAAAAGGACCTCACTGAGACAGATGCCTGGTGTCAAAGCCATGGCCTCAAGCTCAGTGCCAAAAAGTGCAGTGTCATCCCCTTTTTTATAAACTCTGTACCGATGAGCTACCACATAGGTGGTAGTCTACTTAACATTGAAAGCGTGATAAGAGACCCTGGGACAAAGGTGGACAACAGTAGTCTCTCCTCTGATAATCACAATGCCACAGTAGTCAGGAAATCCTTCTACGTGGCACACCATCACAAAAGGTTTCTCATTCAGGAAAAAAAAGGTAATTGCTCCACTCTACTAGTCACTCATTAGACCCATTATAGAGTACAACGCCCCTTTTGGTATGTACCTCACAAGACATCTACAACAACTGGAAAGGCCGCATTAATACCTCACAAAGCGGATTGCCAGCCTCAAACAGATGCCCTATGCAGAACGTCTCAAAAAACTCCAGCTTTACTCAGTCGCATATCGCCTACTCAGAGGTGATCTCTGCTAACATACAAAGCTATGTCAAACCCAGAGCTGTTGGACATGATCATGATCCACTTAAATCCCAATCCCTCTGAGCTACATGCTCTAGGGACCTAAACTTTGCCACCACAATAAACAGAACATGCTGGAGGGATAGATTCCTGTCCCAGAGGCTTTCCATACTCTGGAACAAATTACCTATCTATATCAAACAAAGCTCATTAGCACTCCAAGAAAAATTTTATGATTGGATGGGAAATAGGAAATTCACCCCAGGGATCACCTCTGTGGCTCTGCTCAACAGGGGCACAGGAAAATAATTTTCTTAGGTGGCGAAAGACAGGGTACCTTTTTGGCTAGGCTTATATAGGCCCTAGGGCCAATAGCCTAGTACCTACCTATGAACCTATGACAAACCCAAATAAATGTTGCCTGACTGAATCCACCAATTAAGATGATTTCTGCATACCTGAGTAAGTCTGACTGGGAAGGATAGAGGGATGTTGCAGAACAGACCACTGAATAGCTAAAACCCACTGGAGAACATGCATACAGAAAAATGCCATAGGAACTAAGACTATGGCAGCTGCCACTGAACCTAGAGCTTGAAGGACAAGTCTGACTGGAGGCGCAGGATGAAGAAGAATTCGCTGTACCTGGAACTTTACTGTATTCATACAATGTGTAGGCAGAGAGGCAATTTGACTTATGTTCAGCTGGGCACTGAAGAATTCCAGGCTCTGTAATGGTTGTAGTTTGGATTTGCTGACTGTAATACCTAATGTTTGACAAAGATGGAGCAAATAGTCCCGGGACTGTTCTAAGTGATGCTTGGCTGGGGCGATGAAAAGCCAAACGTTCAAATATAGGAACACTCAAAATTCCAGCAGTCTCAGGTGAGCTGCTACTACTGCCATACACTTGGTAAACACTATGGAGGCTGTGGTGAGATCAAAGGGCAGGGCTCTGAACTGGTAGTTACTGGCTCTCAACCAAAAGCACAGATATCTTAAGGAGCATCTCTTCATCTTGATACGATAGTAGGCATCCTGAAGATCGATTGAGCATATCCAATCATCCTTGCACAAAATGGACAGGATGGACTGAGCCGTGACCATTCAGAACTTTTGACTTCTTCAGAAACTGGTTCAGACTGCTTAGCTCCAAAATTGATCTCAGGTCCCCTTGTCTTTTTTGGCACTAAAAAGAGCCTTGAGTAAGTTCTGAATACTATTTCATCTTGTAGGACCTCTTGGATGACTTTTGTCGAGCAGCTTTTTAATCTTTTGAGCTGCAGCTTCTCTCAGACTGGGTGGGACATTGAGAAGCCTTCTTATTTTAGTTGGGGGATTCTGAAAAATTGTTATAAAAAAAATCTGGATATTATTTTTAGTACCCAAGAATCTTTTGTTACAAGAGCCCAGACATCTGGGTGCAAGGACAAGTGCCCCAAAAAACTGCCTCCAAAGGACAGCAGTTGGGCATGAAAGCCATGAAAGGGTCTATCCGGAAAGGAATCTTGTAAAGTCTGGTTTTGTGGGCCTTCTCTTCTGTGAGGACAGACTCTTCCATTCTAACATTCCCCACTGCCTCTGGAGTTGTTGTCCTTGCCTGAAAACTAAAAAAAACCCTGGGATTTCCACAACCACATTTTCTTGCCCCCTCTGATTTCGGGAAAAGGATTGTTGAAGGGCAGAAATGCAAATCCCTATGGCAAACAGCATCTTTACCTCCTGTTCACCAGGACAGCGTTTCTTTAACAGAAGGACCAAACAAGGACGTTCCATCAAAAGCAGCAGTGATGAAAGACGACTTGAAAGGCTCTGCAAAGTTGTATGGCCGTACAAAGGCATGTCTCCATATAAGAATGCCAGAAAAGGCAGCCCATGGGGTACCCTCTGCAGTAACTGATATGAACCTCATGGAAGCACTGGAAACTGATAACAGACTAGCCAGATGTAAGGATGTTTTATAGTCCTCCACAGACATGGACTCCAAGAGGGATTAGAGCTCCTTGGTCAAATCCCTCTACAGCCTTGTAAAGTACACTAAATAATTACAGGATCTTACAGCAAAGGTCACTGAAGCAAATATGCACTTTCCAAATCTGTCCAATACCCCTGACTCCCTATTAGGGGGGTGGACATAGGAGCTCTACTCAGCCATCTCCTTTTTTGTGGCTGCTGCCACAGCCAAAGCATCAACAAGGAGTTCTTTACTAAAATGGTGTCTGTTCTTTGTGGTACCAAAATGTTGTAAGGATGACAGGGAATTGGTTCAACAGAGTCTAGTTCCTTCCATGCCCGGTGAGAGTCTAGGTCATAAAGCTCATCGGCCAGGGGAGTCACCCAAGACGTACATGGGGTGGAATCAAAAGCTTCCAGAAATACTGACTCCTCTGGGGGAGGGAGTATCTGAGGACCATCCATCATTCTGATTTAGAATCTCTAAAGTGTCGCAAAATGAGAAGTCTTCTGGTGGAGTTCTGGGGGACTCCTACCCTTATATTCAAAGTCAGAATCCACTATGAGAGATTCCACAGGGGAATCTAGGTTCCTCCTTTTGCACATTCTCTTCTGGGGAACCTCCTAATTGGGATGCTCTGGGAATCGATCCAAAGAAAGGGGAAGTTCCACTAAGGAAACTGTCTGGTCACTAGTTTGCATTATTTGTCCATGTGGAATTGGTCTGATGGGATCAGAGCTTGGTCCTGCTGGGGGAAAAGGTGCAGGACCCACGGAAGAAAGATGACTTGGATCTTTTGGATGAGAGAAAACACTCTCCACTACCTCAAAGGCAGATGGACTGGGAGAAGCCATGACTGGTCACACTGGAGCTGAAACTTCTGAAGCAGCCAAGCATCGACCATTTCTCAACTCAAGGAAGGAGCCACACCCAAGCAATTTAGTGCCAAGGTTCAGAGCAACAAGGACAGCTCTGACAGCATTGGAGTAGATCCTTGTCCCTCAGATCAGACGACAATGTCTGGGCTTCAGGAATCACCATGATGCAAAGGGATAGCAGCAGAACCAGTCAAGGCAAATGGAGGTGAAGAGGGCTCCAAAGCCATAGGATGGCTCAGAGAAGGAGATATGACTACATGGAAAATGAAGGTGAGGCTCATGGATCCAATGGGAGACAGAGACAATATAACCCCCATCTGAATCTGAATCTGAGTTCTCAAGAATTTTCTCATCATCCTATCCACATCAGCCTCGAAAAGTCTTCTGGAGGATCGAACAGATGAGGTAGTGGACTTCAGCCTCGAATGTTCCCCCTCGGTGTGGTTTGAATAAAGGGGGGAATGGAGCAGAGGAGACACCAGATCAATTGTTAACTTGGGTGAGCAGGTTTGAGAAGACTTTTGAAAAACCTAGAGGTCGGATCTGAGGTTTTTGGATCTGAGATCTGTTTAGGAGATGTATTTGCTATAATTAGATCTGAGGGTTTAGGACCTAACAGATTCCTTTTAAGATCCAAAGTCAATGGATGCAAAGATCTTCGGACTTTCTGAGGAAGCTCTGAAGTCGTGGTAGCAGAAGTAATTTTCAGAGATAAGTTAAGGGATCTCTTTCTAGACTCCAAAGGAGGCTTTGTATGCTTACTGGGGTTTTCAACCGCGGACAAAGAAGATAAAAATGGGAGCACCATCCTCTTAAGTACCAGTTTGTTCCTTCTATATGCAATAGTTCTACAGTTAAAGGCAGCACAGGTAGAACAATTAGTTTGCAGGTGTGTCACTCCTAGGCAATAAACGCACTCCCTTTGGGCATCACAATTTGGAATTTTGTGCCCACAGGAAGTGCATTTTTTTAAAACCTGTTGGCTTCTCTGCCATAACTAAATAGGCACAAAGAAAGAAAGCAGATATTTTTTAAAACGGCAAACTATCAGAAAAGGTAAGATTAGCACCCTAAAACGGGCAGGAAAAAGGAGTAAATGAAAGAACTGGTACCAACAATGGTACTCAATGAGGGTAACAAAAAGGAGGTAGTAAAAGACTAACATGTAGAAGAACCTGAAAACTCATCAGACAGAGAGGGAGGATAACAGAAAAAGGCTTTGAAGATATGCTATTCCCAAATAATAGTAACAAATGAAAAATGCTTCTGAGAGAGGATCCAAATCTGTGCGAGATGGCGACAAATGAGATCTGAGGCATTTTAGCTATTTGGGGCATTATGGGTAGGAGGAGCTTGACAGTTGGATATGCAAGTCTGAGAATTGAGCCAGAGTTGAATCCGAAGTGAGACTGATGTGAAGATCTTTGGATCAGACTTCTTCGGATCGTAAAAGGAAACTGTTGGATCCTAAACCCTCAGATCTGATTATTATACCATGTGTTGAGGAAAACTGAAAAGGACATCTGATCCAATTTTGGAATTAAAGGAATTCAAATGTACAAATCTCATCAAATTCTATGACAAAGTTTCAAAATTCACTTATGGCAACATCACCAGAGATTTTGCCTCACCAGGGAGCTTCTCGAAATAGCTTAATTCCACCTTAAATAAATACACAGACTTGACAGTTATAGATAGATTTAAATATAGTCAGAAGTGTAAAAATAAACCACCCTGGTGGTCCACCAACAAACTGTACAATAAATGAAAAAATTCCATAAAGTATACAGTAGAACAAACCATCATTATAATCAAGGATAACATCAAAAAGTCTACTGAATTCTTGAAAAATACTAATAGATACTCTAAAGTAGTTCAAGAATTTGGGTAAGCATCTGGAGGCAAGGACAAATGCAAATCCTTCTTTAGCTATGTTAGGAAACCAAGATATAACACCCAATATTGCTCTGAATGCATTCATAATGGCACCACCTGCTTTGTCCCAAAAGACACCATTAACATATTAGCAAACAAATAATTCCCTATCCTTTGATCAGCATGTAACAAAAGCAGTCAAAGTCCTTCTACTTAAACCAGTAAACTGCCAAAGTAGTATAATCCAGATCAAAACAGGTCACTAACCCCTTATATTCAGCACTGATTTCAAGTCCAGTTAATGAACAATGTGTCCCTTTTCAGATGTACAAACAACTAGAAAGAGTCAAGTGGTTTAATATCTTAACTAAGTAATTAGAAAAGACTGGAAGTGCACACACTTTTTTCAGTATCTTACAGATTCCTGATGGAAGAAACGTCCCCTGCTTTCCATGCTGTTAGGGAGCCAGTGGTCCAAGTCATGTCCAGTAACCACAGGGGTAGTATATATTGCTGTTTGCCAGGTTTGCCAGGATTAAAGGAGGTTTAGAAGAAGGATATATGAGCACTTGTATCTTCACAAATCAAGTGGTCCCACATATACCAGAATGAGGGCTCTAAATCTTCACTAGCACATAAAACACAGTGGAGAGAGAGATTCATTATACAGCACCATTCCAACCTCTGGAATAGACTCCTAGAGCAATTAAGTAGTGTAATACATAACCTGCCATCAAACGTGAAACGAATGACCCCTTGGAAAAAGGAGGAAAGGTCTTATGGTGGGTACTAGCAAGACGTAAATGGTTGCAAGACTTGTTTACTTTATATTTCCTATGACCCTATGATCTATGATCTTATGACAAGACAGTCTAACAGGCAGAATGAAAAGGAAGGATGTTTACAAATGTAGGAAGAATAAAGGGAAGGGGAAAGAGCAAAACTAAGTGGTTGGCAAGTGATGCTTGGTGATACCATGCCCCTGGGAAAAAAGGAGGGAAATGACAAGATGGACATTGCCAACAATACAGATCTGGGAAGGAGAAAAGATAGATAAGGACATGGTAGTTACAATAACAAGTTTAGGTGTCAGAGTGATAAGAAAATCACTTAGAAAAAAGTTACTACTCCAGCTGTAGCCAAAAAACAGACTCTCAAGTGTAGTGACGGTATTTTAATTCCACTGGTCAAAGTTAAAATCACTCTATGTATAATTTTTTATTTTTTTTTATTTTACATTTGTTGACCGGGCTAGTCTAGCTGGATATATGTCCATTTTCAGTAGAGGCCCGGGGAGAAAAACTCCACACAATTTAAACAAAGTTCACATCTACAGAAAATACATATTTAGAATGCATATACATTTCCTTGAACAGAGAAGGCTGCAAATTTACAAGTACATAACGAGGTTACACATATTTGAAAAGACTTAGTATAGTTAATAAGAGGTTACATTTAAGTGTTATTAAAGAGTACTAGTTGAGAGAAGAGAAGAAAGCAATAGTGTCGATGTAGGTAATAAAGGAAGATAAGGAAAAATGAAATGGAGAAGCAGTTAGTTAATAAATCTAGAAGTAACATGAGTAACTTTAAAGAATCCCGTACTAGCTAAGACTGTGAAGGAGAGGAAGCATAGTAGTATTTAATATGAAAAAGATTTAGAGAATAGAGGCAAAATTAGTTAGAAAGAAGAAGTAGATTCAGAGATGAGAAGCTTGATTGATTCAGGTAAAAATGGATAAGTTGGGTCAGTCCGGTTTAGAACAGGGGCACATCCAGTGTGTTTTCAGGAAGAGCTTAAGCTTATTTTTAAACAGAGTCGTAGAGGGAAGTGTGGTAAGTTCAGAGGGAAGTAGGTTCCAGGTTTTTCCAATAGAAATAGAAAACAGAGAGTCTCCAGCTCTATTATTTGATTTGTTGATGTATACAAGAGATTTTTGTGATGATCTTAGGGACTTAAGGTTATCATAGGGGTGGATAAGATTAGATAGGATGGGTGTTTTGTCAGGTTGATAAAGTATTTTGTGGACGATGGTCAGTTGATTATATTTCAGATGCTGGTGAAATTCAAGCCATCCAATGTGCTTTAGATTAATACAGTGATGAGTTCTATAAGGATTACCTGTGGCAAATCTATTTTTTTAAGGTTATTTTTTGACAGATTGGTAAATATGGGTGAGGCATAAAGAAGGGTGGAGATAAGATGTGTGTGGGCAATGGTTATTCTAGTTGCAGGAGTGAGGAAGGATTTAATCCTATAAAGAGAGCCTATTTTTTTATTGGTAGTTTTCAGAATGTTGTTGATATGGGCATCAAAGTTTAGGTTATTATCTATGGTGATACCTAGCAGTTTGGTAGTTTGATCTTGGGATATGAGTGTACCGTCATGGGATGATACAGAGAAGTCTATTGGTGGAGATTTACTGGTAGGTGTAAAAAGGAGAAGTTTAGGTTTTTTAGGGTTTAATAAGAGGCAGCGTTTTGTAAATAGTTCTACAGAGTTAAATGTGTCTTGAGATAGGGAGTGAAGTTCAGATACAGATGAGGCAGTGCATATAAGTGTAGAGTCATCTGCATATTGGATGCATGTAGCTTGGGGAATTACTTGGTGAAGGTCATTGATGAATATAGAGAACAGGAGAGGGCCCAGTATGGAGCCTTGGGAAACTCCAATATTAACAGGTAGCTGAGTAGAAAGAGCGTTGTTCCAGAGTACAGCTTGATGTCTGTTATTTAAGTAAGAATGGAACCATTTTATAGCTAGTGTGTCAAGAGACAGAGATTTGAGAATGTTTATGAGTATGGTGTGATTTACCATGTCGAAAGCTTTGGACAGGTCTATGAAAAGTGCAGAGGAGAGCATGTTAAGGTTTCGGTTGTTATTGATAGTGTCAATAAAGGAAAGGAGGGCAGTAGTTGTGCTATGGGAAGGTCGGAATCCATGTTGGGTGTTGGAAAGCAGGTTATTATGGAGAAGGTGGTGTAGCAATTGCCTATGGAAACATCTTTCCATGATCTTAGATAGAGGAGAAAGTAGGGCTATGGGTCGATAATTAGAGAGTTCAGTGGAGTCTCCTCCTTTGTGAAGGGGAATAATATGAGAGACTTTCCAGAGTTTAGGGATATATCCTTCAGTGATGGTTCTATTTATGAGGATGGAGATGGGGTAAGCAATTGATTTGGCTGCTATCTGTAGGTATTCTGAGGGTAGTTGGTCAGCAGAAGGAGTACATGGTTTCAGTTTTTGGATAAGGGTGAGAATAAATGCTGTGGGGACAGGTTGGAAGAGAAAAGGTGGAGGTGGGTTAGAGTCAGAATTGGATGTTATGTCTTGAGGAGAGAGCTGACAGGCAAGAGCTTGAATTGCTTTGATAAAGAAGGTGTTTAAGGTGTTTGCGGTTTGTTTAGGATTGCCTTTGTCAGTGCCTTGTGGGTTAGGTGTGATAGATTGACTTGGATGTAATAACTGATTAATACTTGACCAAAACTTTTGGGGTTTATTGTGGTGGGTCTGCTGAAATTGTAAATAATATTTTTTTTTATCAAACACTATGGCTTTTTTTGTTTCATTTCTCAGTTGTTTGTAGTTTTGGATGTCAGTATGGTTTTTAGTTAAGCGTGATTTATTCCAGTATTTATTTCTGAGATGGATTTTTTGTTTGGTTTCCCTAGTAAGCCATGGAGCAGATTTTGTTCTTATCCTGATAGAGCGGGTAGGAGCATGACGGTTGAGTATGTTTAGGAAATTAATATTAAAGTAATCAACAGCTTCATCAAGAGAAAGGTATTTTAATGGGGACCAATTACATGCTTTAAGTTCACTAAGGAATATATCTAAGTTGAGTTTTTTCTTGGTTCTAATTTCCCTATATATGGGTTGAAAGGGTGGATTGATTTTTAGTCTGATGATGTAGGTTAGTGAGTGGTCGCTTATGTCGTCAGGGAGGGTTCCGGTTTCATAAGTCTGAGGTTGACTATTAATAAGTATCCAATCTAAGGTGCTTTCTTTCTTGCTATGTTTGTTTATTCTAGTAGGGGAGGTAAGAGTTTGGGTGAACCCATAAAGATTAATATGGCTAGTGGGGCAGTTGTTATTGCAAGAATTCCAGTCTATGTTAAAATAGCCTAGGATTATGGTTTCTTTGGGAAGGTTTAGAGATAACCAACAAAGTATGTTTTCAATGGTAGTGATGTTATTACCTGGAGGAACATAGATACTAATAATATAGATAGATTTAGCTGGGTTTAGCTGAAACTTGGTAATAAGTATTTCAGCATTAACAAAAGCTGTAAGGTAAAATATATCCAAAAAGAACCACAGTTAACTGCTTTCGTCAATCAAGATTTCATCAGAACTTTGTGTGTACAATACATCATCATAAAAGAAAACTCCCCCAATCAGCCCTTCCAATTAATTATTAAAATCATACATTTATATCTTTTTCTAAAAAGTTCAAAACAATTACCTTAAAAAATACATTAAGAGGTCTAAGGATCTAACTTTTTATACCAAAATTAGTTCATATTAAACAAAAGAGACACTTTTCATACAGACTTATTTTATAGTATTGTTGCCCTGAGTTTTAATTACGGTTTGATTTAAATATCATTAATACCTGGGCAACTGTGGCATTCAACCATAGTTGCCACCTCATTTCAGCCCTGCCTAATCTGTTTTTCCAGTCACCCCCACTCTAAAATCCTTACCAACCACTTCCAAAATGCCAATCAAAAAAATATGGGCAGGGTTTGTTTTAATATGTCTGTATCATGTGTTGTTTTTGTCCTGTTTCTTAATGCTATAAAGGTGCTCATATATCCTTCTTCTAAACCTCCTTTAATCCTGGCAAACCTGGCAAACAGCAATATATACTACCCCTGTGGTTACTGGAGAGGAGGTTTAGAAGGATGTATGAGCACCTTTATAGCATTAAGATACAGGATGAAAACAATGCACTATACTGACATATTAAAACAAACCCTGACCATATTTTTTTGTTTGGCATTTTGGTAGTGGTTAGTAAGGATTTTAGGGGGGGTGACTGGAAAAAAACAGATTAGACAGGGCTGAAATGAGGTGGCAACTACTGTTGAATGCCACAGTTGCCACACGTATTAATGAAAATATTTCAATCAAACTGGAATTAAAACTCAGGGCAACAAGACTATAAAATAAGTCTGTATAAAAAGTGTTTTTAATATGAACTAATTTTGGTATAAAAAGTTAGATCCTTAGACCTCAATGTATTTTTTAAGGTAATTGTTTCGAACTTTTTAGAAAAAGATATAAATGTTGTATGATTTTAATAATTAATTGGAAGGGGGTGATTGGGGGAGTGTTCTTTTATAAGGATGTATTATTGCATACACACAGTTCTGATGAAGTCTTGATGGACGAAAGCGCTTGACTGTGGTTCTTTTTGGATGTATTTTACCTTACAGCTTTTGTTTATACATACAGTGATTTTAACATTGACCAGAGGAATTAAAATAATGTCACTACACTCGAGAGTCTGGTTTTTGGCTACAGCTGGAGTGGTAACTTTTATCAACATGGTAGTTCCAGTAACTTATCTTTCAGTACAAAAGGTAGGGAAAATGGGGGAAGGAGTGGTAGTTTACATAAACATAGGATATGCTACAAAAAGATGGTTTTAAAAAAAAAAGCAGCAGAGCAGAAAGGAAGACCAGAAGACATGTACAGTGAACATCAAACTGCAGGCAGAGCTCGGAGAAGCCGATGCATGGACCCCATCAACTGCCCTCCAGACTTCCCAGTGAAGGAAGCTGGACAGTAATTTTTTTTTTCTTTTAACACATGTTGAAGTCTTGGGAGCAAAAGAATGACAGGGCGAATAACATGACAGAGACTGCCAAGCCTCCTGTTGTAGACTGGACCATTTCAACATACCAAGTAGGAAAGGATTCTCATAGAAACTCTGCAAAAGGAATAATCTGCTCAGACAGGCAAAGTATTACATATTTAATCATAGTAGGAAAATTTGTGAAATGGGAGTAACCTCTTTAATGGCTGGTGATGACCATGCTACAGTATGGTTCTTCTCAGGAAAAATATTGCAACCTGTATATGAAAGCACTGAAGTCTGACTTAAGGTAACAGGAAGCAGCAGTGCCAGTCTATAGAAGGAAAGGATCATATAAGACCCAATCAATATTAGACCTACCAACATGAGCGTTGTTTTATATAAAATCATGGAGACCAGTTATAATAGAACTCATTTAAAATGACACAGGAGACATAGTTGTGTGTTTCATTAAGGAGGGGGGTCTTGCTTTCTGAATCTTCAGGCATTTTCTAAATCGTTGACAGCAGCACTTGATGAAAGGTTTACAGTGGAAACTGATTATCTTGACCTTGCCAAAGCTTTTGCCAGTATTACACATTACAGAATAACTGAAATTAAAAGAACACTGCTCAAGAAACAGGATGCAACAAGTTAGCATGGCAGGGATTAATTATCAGACTCAATGGGGGGGGTTTCACCAGTGAAGTCCAGGACTCTGACCTGCAGCCACTTCCGTCTGGACTAATATCAGATAAAGAAGTGGTAAATGGGTTAAAGGATCATTAAATAAGCTAATGACTGTAAACTGGGGAACAGGCACTTCAGTAATAAGTGCTAAAGTTTCCAAACTGTTTTATTAAAAAAAGAAAAAGAATGAACTATTAACATACTAATGATCTTACCTTTAATGTCAATAAATACAGCAGCATCTCACTTAGCAGAAAGAACATACATTACGATTAAAAAATTAATGATCAAATTAAAAAAAAATACATTATAAAAGGGATCTGGGACAATAACAAAATTTGAATAGCGTGCATCTACAAAAGTCAGCAACACATTCTGTAGCCCATCAAGTTCAAAACAGCACGTCTAATCACTCTATGGTGATTATTTTATCACTTCAGACCCACAGCAGAATACAATCCTGCATTCTTCGGCCTTTGAAGAAACCACCTGAAACAATGTGAAAATATACAATGATTCATAACTAGAAAGATCACAGGACTGGAAAATAAACCAAAGAACCACAAGTAAAACTGGAAAATACACCAAAGAACCACAAGCAGGACAAGGAACACCAAACTCGAATATGCATGTAGCAGTCCAACCAGGAAATAGACCAAACAACAGGAGAAGGCAGTTGAATAAAATTTATTGCACACAGTCTCAAGGATTAAGCGCTTTAGAAAAATTTTCATCAGAATCGATTCCGATGAAGATTTTTCGAAAGAGCTTAATCCTTGAGATTGTGTGCAATAAATTTTATTCAACTGCCTTCTCCTGTTTGGTCTATTTCCTGGTTGGACTGCTACCTCCATATTCGAGTTTGGAAAATAAACCATCCAGACAGGTTTTGGGAACATTATATTCTGTTTCTTGTTTCTCGCATACTAAGTGCCTTCTATCTGGTCTATAAGGCATTGCCTAATTCCAGTTCTAATTGAAAGTCTACACTTGGTGTACACCACTGAAGGAGTTAACATCAAATCAGGAAAGCCAACTAATAACTGAATTATCATTAGGTACAAAGACCAACTGTACAACTTTATATTCATATATTTAAAATGTTTATTGAAACAATCTGACCAAGCACTACTGTGGGATTATAGCATTTTCTTTATATAATAGATCACTGTTAGATACACTGCATTTCCTCAGCTGACTCAGATTACAAAATGTCCACCAGACAGTCTTTTACAGCCACTTTTATCTAGTTTGTCCTTGATGAAACATTCTTTTTCCTGTACTGAAGCATTCTTTGTCTGCATTCTTATCTCATCCAGAGAAAACCAGTTCACAGCAGCCCAAAATGTTCTTTCTTTGAAAGGACAGTTTGTAACTTTTTTCTGCTGTGTTAACCATTTCCCTTTAGCAAGTTAATTCTCTTGAATATCTGTACACATTCAACTATTTATGATAATTCAACAAGCCTCAATTGTTCATGTCATTTGTTAACAAAAAACATTAAGTATAATATTTTTTGTTCCGCACAAGCTCATTCTGTTAAACTAATCAGACTCTAAAAATATCACATTGTTACTTACTATGATTACCAAACTTCTGTTACTGTGAAGGAAAAACAGTTCCACCATATATATGTGTGTGTGTGTGTGTGTGTGTGTGTATGTATCTATATATATATATATATATATATATATATATATATATATATATATATATATATATATATATATATATATATATACATATATATATATATATATATATATACATATATATATATATGGGTCTACTTTGTACAAAGTTTCAGTACTTCAAAACACACTGGTCGAACCCAGTTGTTCAAAGTACCAAAACTTCGAAAACAGAGTACAGAGATCAGAATACAGTGCAGAATGGGAATATTCCCTTTTCATCGCTGTACTGCAATCTCAGAGTTGGTATATTTAAGTAGGAGGTATGTGAGGGGGCACAGAGCCCCATATGGGGGGTGCAGGGGGGCTTGCCCCTTGCAAAACATGTTTTCTGTGTGTGTTTTTTTTTAGTCAGCAAATCCGGCGACTAAGCTTCAGTGAAAGTGCACTTTCTTTGAAATGCACTTTTGCTCAAGTGGGCCTCTACTTTGTTTGTTCGATGTAACGTACTTTAACTCAAACAACGTAGATCCATATATATATATATATATATATATATATATATATATATATATATATACACACACACACACACACACACATGTTTTTACTATGAGGGAAATCAGTTTTTACTATATATAATTCCATCAACTGCCTCTTTTTATTTTGAAAACTAAAAAAAAAAATCGATCAAAATTTAAATCAAACTTGGAATTTTAGAGAAAAAAATAATGTCTCCATTTATGTTACTTTCTTTACCACTTACATTAGTTACAAGAGATGCCCGATTAACAGTCTTTTTAATAGAAAGTTTAACATACATGCACATTATTATGATAAACTAAATCATGACTGCTATAGCAATTAAACTGTGAATGTTTTTTCACCATTCTGTAAATTACCCATTTATCCGATCACTCCAGTCACTGTTGCATGTAGTCTCAGAGAATTTACCACATAAGCACTGTCACTGTAATATTTATTGGACATAAATGCTGCAAAAAAGTGTTACAGCCCCTAGCTCAACCCTTTGTGCTGACATGTATCCTGGTTGTTGTCTTTTTCGGCTTTTCCCGGTTAGGGGTCGCCACAGCTGAACTCCGGTACGCTAATGACTGGCAGTAGATTTTTACGTGCCGAGTTGCTGGCCCTGACGCACAACCTTCAACGAAGGTACGCCCATTCACGCACGTCTCCACACAGAAGAAGCTCTAGCTGAGAATCGAACTGGACAACGTCTTACTGTGAGGTGACAACGCTACCGCACCACCACCGCTGTCTGCTGATATGTATCCTGGTAACAAACATAATTGGTCTGCCTCCCTTTTTGCAATGTCACTACTGAAAACGCACTGTAGTACTTCCCATCCTTCCAAAAACATACAACAGCCACATACACTGTAGGAATGTGGCAGTCATAACCTGCTTTTAATGGTGACTTACCCGGTTTCTCCAAATCTGCCATGCAGTCATGCACCTTCACTTCATATCCAACAAAACTGGAAAAGTAGTACTTGTCCCGTCTCTATTTGTACCCTCTGTGTACTGAAAGTAGTTATCCATTTTGAAAAACAGTCTGACTAACCCCTTTAGTGATTTTGTTTATTTCACTATCATTTAGTAAAGTCTTGATTGTCAAATATGGAGTCTGAACTATAACCCCCAGAACATTGTCAAATACTCTGTCTTATAAATGGCCATAAGCTGTTTAATGCAAGGTTGATATCCTTTTTCTACAGGTGTTCTCCTGCTACAAAAACTAACTAATCTTAACTGAGTGTCCATTCCCCTATATGCCTCTTGTGGCCAAAACTGTAAAACATACCACTGAGTGTGTGTCCTTAACTGCTGCTGTTTGCAAAACAAAACATAATTTACTGGTGAGAGCTATCAGCTCCATTGCCTGCGCCAACTTCTGCTTTAACATTTTAAATGCCTCTTACTCAGTGTGATTCCACTGTACAGTCAACTCTTCTTTTTGATCTGCCAACATTTTATAGAGGAGCTGCAGCTTCTGTGTAGTCCTCTATGATTTTCCTATTGCAGTTCATGATTCCCATGTATTACTGCAAATCTGAAACTGTCAAAGGCTTTGGCAATTTCAGAATACCCTCATGCTTTCCTGACAAGGAGTCCTCCCTGTCGGTCTGATTATGGTTCCTAGAAATTTTACTTCTTGTGGCAAAAACTGTATTTTATTTGTTTACTTTGAAACATGCCTCTTGCAACTGTCTCAGAACTTTTTTTCAGGTGTGATATGTGTTATTAATTTAATGAAAAACCTTGTTATCTTTACTCAAATCATGAGAATGTCCCTGCTATCTAATGAAAAATGACAGGACTGTTCTGAAAACCTTGAGGTAATCTAGTAATGACACATTGTTGATTTTCAAATGTAAAAGCAAACCTTTGCCATTTTCTGAACTGGCACTACAAAATATCTATATCACTGTAATGTAATCCCTTGCACCTCCCACTATAATCATAACTTTTAACTTCCCACAGTCTGTTTTTTTTTTCTCTGCCCATAAGGTCTGAAATTTTTTCTATGGTATTCCAAATATCTGTTCATCTGTCAGGGGCACTGCCCTGTTTCCCTTGCTCTCTACTAGGCTAACTTGTACTGTCATGCACTTTCAGTTAACACACAGTTAACTTTGACCCTCTATGATGTTATCCTGCAACTTTTGCTTTTCCTTTCTGACTTTTTTCTTCTGAGTCCCTTGCAAATACTCCTTTCTATGTCTGATAATTTTTTCCATTTTCTGTAGTATACACAGTCCTGCCTGATATGTCCCAGTTTTCTGCAGCAAAAAACAGGCAATTTGTTCATCAGGGCTTCTCGTGGCAGGAAGGGCTGATGCCTCTGTCAGTATGTCCCTGTTCCTCTCCCCCCACCTTTTTCTACTTTTCCCATGTCCTACTGTGCCTGTTTAAAACCCATCTTCATCAGTACCAAGACAAAAAATGTTATGCTTAAAAATATCTCAATTGCTACTCCTTATTCTCCCCCTCATTAGCTTATGAGCACACTGCTGTAATGTATCAGCAGTTTCCTCATAAATATACTTAAGGTGACCTGGTACTCCTTTTATTTGTTACAAAAATGCATGGATTAACCTCTTTTGCATTTGCTCTGCCTGTTCTAGCATCCTGTCAGAAACTGTAATATTACAATACTCTTAACAACTTCATAGTCAAAGTACAACCTTGGATATATGTCAAGAGTATAGTCCTCATTCAGTCAAATTTAGAGTCAAGTCTGCATTTATTATAAACAATAAAAGTCTTATAACACTTAGTAATAAATACCAAAAAACATCTTTACAGTGAATAATTCCATGCACTGCCAGCTGTATATGAACTCCAATCTTCAAATGTCAACATATTGTAAAAAATACCTTGAACGGTTTACAACAAACAAGACTGTTGGTAGAGATCTACTGGAGAACCTGTCACTACATGCACATTTGGAGCATTAATGTTACCTGAATTAACATGTTTTGACAAGCGTCTATGTAAATCTGCATGTGCAACTGTATATTTCTGTAATACGTGTGTAAGAGCTTCTGCAGTGTCCTCACCGATATTTTCCTGTGTATCCGTAGCCACGTGTATAGCAACATCAGGTCTACTCAAAATGTCTAAAACATTTTACGCATACTTCCTAACCTGTACGTCATTTAACATTTCTATATGTTTTTCATTAAGCTCTGTTAACCTGTCATTCAGTTGTTTGTCTGATAATTCCTCATCTTTGTTAAAAGCTGTGACGACTGTGCCCTGGCCCAGCAATCAAGGAGCCTCAATCCTCACCACTAACACTAAGGAGGTTTGTCTCCTAGAAGAGGAAAGGATAACTAATACACACAGTAAAGTACAATTTCCCTTAAGTGCACACAGAGATCACAGTCAGTCTGGGGCTGGTTTATGTAGAGATAATTTAACCTCTAAAGTACATTACATATTTACAGATTTTACTGTCTAAGTCACTCCAAATTAAGCCTTGACTGTGTGTCATACTACCATTGGATTATAATATTGCATAGTAATAACTGGACACCCTTTCAAGGGCCTTTGGGTAGCTGATAATTATATTAAGCTGGTGGAAGCAGTAATTACTACTGTATAGTCTGGGTAAAGGGGCACAGCTAGAGAATCTGTGTCAGCCTTTCCCAGGAGTGTCTGTGAAGTTGTATAAATACTTATCTCAAAGTGTGGGTGTGTGTCAGCTACCTGGACAGGGACACGAAGCACTGGCTGGACAGAGAGGGGTACTGGAGGTTAGCTTGCCAGCTAGGCTGATATCTGGACCCTACAGCTGTGCCTCTGGGGAGTCTTATTGTAGACCTGGAGAGCAAGGGAGCAACCAGCCCCAGATTGACTGTGATCTCTGTGTGCACTTAAGGGAAATTGTACTTTACTGTGTCTATTAGTTATCCTTTCCTCTTCTAGGAGACGACCTCCCAGGTGTTAGTGGTGAGGATTGAGGCTCCTTGATTGCTGGGCCAGGGCACGGTTGTCACATCTTCGTGGCAGTGGCTGGGATAAGATATCCTCACATCTGTGTGGCAGTGGTGTGGGTAGAGTGAACCCTGTAGCTTATGTACAGTGATCTCAAAGTGTTTTGTACTCTAAATCAGCCACACAGTGTATACTCAGAGTTCAGATCACAATTGTTCATAGGTTGGTACTAAGGCCTATGCAAGCCTAGCCATAACAATTCCCTGGAAATTTCTTCCCACAATATTTACTTCTCTGGGCCCCTGTCTAGCAGGGCGACTGACATGATCCCCGGGTTGAATTTCCTATCTCCCATCCAATCATCAAGGTTCCTTTTGAAGAGGGCCAATGAGGCGCTCTGCTTGACATGTATGGGCAGTCTATTCCAGAGTATGGGGAGTCTCTGGGTCAGGAACCTATCCCTCCAGTATGTTTTGTTCATTATGATGATAAGGTTTAGATCCCTGGAACGTGTGGCTATGAGGTATTGGGATTTCTTTAAGTGGAGCATGTTTTATTTCTTTTGTTGGCTTAGTTAGTCGGGGTGAGCAGGCAGCATGTCAGCACAGGAGTATGGAAAGCTGACAAGGAGCCAGCTGGAGTTGTGCCAGGCTAGGGGACTGGTGCATGGAAACCTGACTAAGGCAGACCTGAATGCAGCCTTGGTTACAGCTATATCAGAAAACGGCATCCAGGAGGACAATCAGACAGACAGTGGAGATACAATATCCTCAGAGAATGGACAGCTCAACCTTTCTGCAAAGGACAATCAGACTGGCAGTGGAAATACAATATCCTCGGAGAATGGACAGCTCAACCTTTCTGCAGTGGACTTAAAAATCCAACTGGAGCTAAAGAGACTGGAGTTGGAGGCCAGGCATATGGAACTAGAAGCAGCTCAGAAAATGAGGAGTCTACAAGCTGAGGAAAATGAACGGCAGAGGAGGCATGAGAAAGAAATGCTGACTCTTCGCCAAAGTTATGGAGGTAATGGAGAAGGGAGTAACCGGACCCAGAAGCACAAAAGGTCAGTAAATTTCTTCCACAGCTTAAAGAGGGGGATAATTTTGATAGCTTCATTCATATGTTTGAGCGGGTATGTAAACAGTATGAAGCTGACCAAGGGCTCTGGGTACAGATCCTGATCCACTTACTTCATGGTAAAGCTGTAACTTCTTTAGCAAAAATGCATGACACTGACTGTTTTGATTACACTGCTGTAAAAAGACACTTGTTGGAATGTTTTAAGCTAACACCTGAAATGTCTAGGAAAAAGTTTCGTGAGCATAGATGCGAGGCAGCTGAAAATGTATGTGAATATGTTGCTGAACAGAGCACTTATTTTCATAGCTGGGTGAGTGGATGTCAGGTCACCACTTCTGAAGGGCTGGCAGACCTTTTGTAAGGGAACAAGTCCTTAGCACTTTGCCTGAGGACATGAAGATCTGATTAGTTGCTAGACAGTGTGCTACTTCAGAGGAGTTGGGGAAGAAGGGGGACCTATACCTAGCAAGAAGGGCAGCCCTGCACAGGAAAGGGACCCCAAGTACTGCTCATGGGACCAAAGGAACCCATGGTGGGCAGCACAGACTGCCCTAACAGAATCCGCCAGTAGCAGGGGAAGCCACTAGTCCAGGTACACGTCCAGGACCTAGGGTGAAATTATTTGAATGCAACCAGTGGGGCCATGTGGCATACAGGTGTCCACAGAGGCAAGGTGGGGAACCAAACGTGAGGGAGCCAATAAGTGGGAAAGACAAAATGCCAACAGTGGGTTGTTTTGAGACAAAAGGGGTATGGAACTACCATCCTGCAGATGTCCTGAGAGGGAAGGATTTGGATGAGGCAGTACTATGTACTTATGCAGTTACATGCAATGAGGCTAGGAGACAAGCATGTGGATCTGGTACCCTGGGGGAGACCCAGACAGACTGCATACTTGCAGCCAGGACTGCTGAGGTGGTTACTTCAGGGAGTGAGCTATGCTGTAGCAGTGAGACTGAACATAAGCCACAGCTGCTTGTGGGTATTGATGTTCCCTTGGACAGGGTAACTGCAAAGGTAGAGGTGAGTAGTAGTACCCAGGCTGACAGTGAGGCACCACTGTCAGAGGATGCCAGACTTCCTGTGGAAGGGGAGCTGGGAAGGGTTACAAGGAGAGAGCTGAGACAGGCTCAGCTCTCAGACCCTACATTGCAAGGCCTGAAGCAGGTAGATAGGGAGGCACCTGATTTTCAAGGGAAGGAGGAATCTGTAAACTGGAACAAAGGGTTACTGTACAGAGAGTGGACCCCTGAGGTAGGGCTAGAAGGTGAGAGAGTACAGCAGTTGGCAGCAACTAGAGCTTAACGTCTGGCGCTTCCAGCCATAGCCCATGATATTCCTTTTGCAGGTCATATGGGCATAAAATGTACAAAGAGGCGTATTATGCAAAACTTCTATTGGCCTGGAATTTCCAGAGATGTAACAGGGTACTGCAGGACCTGTGAGCAGTGCCAAAAGGTAGGCAAGGCAGGAGACAAGGTGAGAGCTCCTTTGCCTGTGATTGAGAACCATTTCAGAGGGTAGCTAAGGATACTGTGGGTCCTCTGAGTACCCCACGTTCCACAGTGAAAAGGTATATCCTAGTGGTAGTGGATTATGCTACACGATACCCTGAGGCAGTGGCTTTGTCCTCCATTGAGGCAGAGAATGTGGCAACTGCTTTGCTAGAGATTTTCAGCAGGGTAGGTTTCCCAAAGGAAATATTGTCTGACATGTCAGACCTGCTGGCTTGTCTATGGAAGTCCTGTGGAGTGAAGCACATGAAGACCACCCCCTACCATCCCCAGACTAATGGTACTGTTGAGAGGTTAAACTCTACAATCAAGTCCATGCTACGGGCATTTGCAAATCAGTTTAAGAGGGAGTGGGACAAACATCTGCCCCCATCTGTTGTTTGTTTACAGAGAGGTTCCCCAGGAATCCACAGGTTTTTCACCCTTTAAGTTGCTGTATGAGCATATGGTGAGGGGACCTCTAGATTTAATCTGAGAGGAGTGGGAAGGTGAGTGTGAGCCTCACAAGGAGTCTGTTGTGGCATATGTCCTAAACCTCAGGACAAGGCATAGGGAACTCATGGTTCTGGCCCAGGAGAACTTAGTAGAAGCCCAACAACAGAAAAAGGTGTGGTATGACAGGAGAGCTAGAGAGTAAGCTGTAGGGCAGCAGGTGATGGTTCTCATTCCTGTCAGACACAACAAGCTGCAAGCAGCTTGGGAGGGACACTACAAGGTGGTAAAGAAAGGTAAGTGATGTTAACTACATGGTGGAACTGCTAGGCAGAAGGCAAAGGCACAAACTGTACCATGTTAACATGATGAAACCTTTCTATGACAGGGAGGCCCTTGTGCTGAGCATTTGCATTGGATTGCAGGAGGAGTCAGAGAGATCTTGTGACTCATCTCCTCAGTTATGCTTGGGCTGACACCTCAGTGGAAGGGGTAGCCATGTCTCAGCTGCTATCTCATACCCGGGTTTGAGAAATCCGAGCAGTGTTGCAGGAGTTTGGGAGCATGTTCATCAGGAAACCAAGGAGCACCCACCTGGTGCAGCACCAGGTGGATACAGGACCCCAAAGGCCCATCAGGCAGGCCCCGTATAGGGTGCCTGAGAGAGTCAAACAGACTGAGGGAAGAGGTACAGGAGATGTTGGAACTAGGGGTGATTCAAGAGTCCAACAGTCCCTGAGCATCCCCAGTGGTACTGGTGCCAAAGAAGGATGGCAGCACCAGGTTCTGTGTGGATTACAGGAAATTAAATAGTTACACAGAGGCAGATGCTTACCCCATGCCTAAGGGAGATGAGGCCCTAGAGCAGCTGGGTGGGACTAAGTATCTTACAACCATTGATCTTACCAAGGGTTACTGGCAGGTGCCCTTGACTCCCAGTGCTAGAGAGAAGTCAGCCTGTGTCTCCTTCTGGCTTGTATGAGTTCACAAAGATGCCCTTTGGGATGAAGAATACCCCAGCGACTTTCCATAGGCTGATAGATCATATCTTAGCAAGAGGAGGAGTGTTTAACCTTGCTTACATGGATGATATTGCTATCTACAGCCTTTCCTGGCAAGAGCACCTTCAGCATGTCAGGGAGGTGCTGGGCAGACTACAGAGGGCAGGGTTGACAAGCTGAGAAAATTTCAGGTGGGTATGGCACAGGTCTCCTACCTAGGACATACAATGGGGAGTGGTAAGATAAGACCAGAACCTGCCAAAGTGGAAGCCATTCAGGCATGGCCTACACCTGTTATCAAAAAGCAGGTGAGGGCATTCTTAGGGACAGCAGAGTACTACAGAATGTTTGTTCCCAATTATAGTACCGTAGCTGCTCCCCTCACAAACCTGACAATGAAGAACAGGCCAGATAAAGTGGTGTGGACCCCAGCATGTGAGCAGGGATTTCAGAAGCTTAAGGAAGCTTTGGGAGGACCCCCTGTATTAGCCAGTCCAGACTATAGCAAAGAATTTGTTGTGCAGGTGGATGCTTCAAACTATGGGGTGGGGGCTGTACTTAGCCAGATTTCTTCAGAGGGAGAAGAGCACCCAGTGATTTATCTCAGTCGTAGGCTCCAACCCAGGGAGGAATGCAATAGAAAAGGAATGTCTAGCCATAGTGTGGGCACTACAAAAACTTCAGCCTTATCTGTATGGAAGAAAATTCCTAGTGACGAAAGATCACAACCCCCTAACATGGTTAAACAGAGCCAGTCAGCAAAATGCCAAGTTGCTAAGATGGAGCCTGGGGTTGCAAGCATATATGTCAGTGCAGTACAGCAGTGGGAGTAGCAATGCCAATGCAGATGGGCTCTCAAGACAGGGAATGGGGTGAGGTACACCCAGATAGACCCGACACAGTTAAGCAATGTTTCTCAAGGGGCACTTGAAAAACTTGCTCAAGTTCCCCTAGGTGGAAGAGATGTGAAGATTGGAGGAAGATGGGCGAAGGCTGCCAGCCTAGTCAAATAGAATTTGACACATAATTCTATCAATTGTACAAATAAATGTAAAATACAGGCTTGTGTTTTTAAATGAAAAAAAAATTGTAAAATGTGAACTTCAACATTGTTGCAACATTGCCATTTACTGTAAGGAAAACCAAGCCAAGCATTTCAAATGTGTCTTTTGAAGCTGAAAAGATCTTATGAATCTCTTTGATGTTTACAAGTCGGCTCCAGTGAGTCTGGATGAATGTTTCCGGCTCATTGTTTTAAGGGTAAAGCTAAGGGTCAGAATTTACATGTGGAAGGTGCTTTATTGCTCTGGTTTTTGCTAAACTGTTTATGTGAAATGCCTTTTATTGTTGCAGTCTCCTGAGCAGGTGTTAGCTTGCTAAATAATACAGTTTGTGACCTGGGAACTCCAGACTAAGTGTCAAAATGATGTAATCTGGGAGGGCCTTAGAGAGCTGTTGGTTAGTGTTTAAAAACTAGTGTTAAGTGAGAGACTAAAGAGCATTTTGATCTTGGATATCTAACCCAGCACTGCTTATGCTTTATGTATGCAAGAAAGACTATAGCACTGTGTTTTCTCTTAAGATAAGCTAAAGATTAGAAAGATAGACTCAGTGTTTTTCTTTGACATCAGACCTATCCTACTGTATTATTTTAAGTTTCTGTGTGATCTCTGAACTCTTAGATATCTCTGTGGTGTAGAAGTATTGTCTTTGCTTTTAATTATTTATTATTAAATATTGTAAAGACCTTTACCTGTGACTGGTTTATGTAGAGATAATTTAACCTCTAAAGTACATTACATATTTACAGATTTTACTAAGTCACTCCAAATTAAGCCTTGACTGTGTGTCATACTACCACTGGATTATAATATTGCACAGTAATAACTGGACACCATTTTAAGGACCTTTGAGTAGCTGACAGTAATTACTACCGTATAGTCTGGGTAAAGGGCACAGTTAGAGAATCTGTGTCAGCCTTTCCCAGGAGTGTTTGTAAAGTTGTATAAATACTTATCTCAAAGTGTGGGTGTGTGTCACCAACCTGGGCAGGGACATGAAGCACTGGTTGGACAGAGAGGGTGCTGTAGGTTAGCTTGCTAGCTAGGCTGAGATTTGGACCCTATAGCTGTGCCAGTGGGGAGTCTTACTGGGGACCTGGAGAGCAAGGGAGCAACCAACCCCAGACTGACTGTGATCTCTGTGTGCACTTAAGGGAAATTGTACTTTACTGTGTGTATTAGTTATCCTTTCCTCTTCTACAGAAGATCTCCCTGGTGTTAGTGGTGAGAATTGAGGCTCCTTGATTGCTAGGCCAGGGCACAGTCGTCACATCTTGGTGGCAGTGGTTGGGATAAGATATCCTCACATCTGGTGGCAGTAGTGGGATAGAGTGAATCCTGTAGCTTATGTACAGTGATCTCAAAGTGTTATGTACTCTAAATCAGCCATGCAGTGTATACTCACGAGTTCAGATCACAATTGTTTTATTTCTTTTCTTAGCTTAGTCAGTCAGGGTGAGCAGGCAGCAGAGGAGAATGGAAAGCTGACAAGGAGCCAGGTGGTGGAGATGTGCCAGGCTAGGGAACTGGTGCATGGAAACCTGACTAAGGCAGACCTGAGTGCAGCCTTGGTTACAGCTGCATCAAAAAACAGCATCAAGGAGGATAATCAGACTGAGTGTGGAGATACAATATCATTGGAGAATGGACAGCTCAACCTTTTCGCGAAGGACAATCAGACTGGCAATGGAAATGCAATATCCTCAGAAAATGGACAGCTCAACCTTTCTGCAGTGGACTTAAAAATCCAGCTGGAGCTAAAGAGACTTGAGTTGGAGGCCAGGCATATGGAACTAGAAGCAGCTGAGAAAATGAGGAGTCTACAAGCTGAAGACAATGAATGGCAGAGGAGGCATGAGAGGGAAATGATGACTCTTCGCCAGAGTCAAGGGGGTAATGGGGAAGGGAGTAACCGTTCCCAGAGCCCTTGGTCAGCTTCATACTGTTTACATACCCGCTCAAACATATGAATGAAGCTATCAAAACTATCCCCCTCTTTAAACTGTGGAAGAAATTTACTGACCTTTTGTGCTTCTGCATAATCTTTACTGACAATTGCTGTAACACAGTTGTTTGACATGTTAAGCAGAAACAAGGTTATCTGTCTCCACAGTTAAAACATTTAACTTGAATTTTATATTTCTGTACATAATGATCAAAACAATTAATCAATTTACACACAAACTTTCTCACTTCTATTTATACCAAACAATGGTTTACATTTAACATCACTACTGGCTTGTTCATACCACTGACGTAATAATGTCCAAACTTTATCAGGAGTCTGCTTTAAGTCTATGGCCAAAGAATGTGTGCATTTAGCAATTACGTCCTTGATGGTATATCTATGTTATTTCAGAAAGAGGCTTACCATTTTCAGAAATGGCTAACAGGTGACCAGGCTGTAGACTAGAACTGGAAACTCCAACTCTGTCAAAAATGCTGCTGAAGATCTCAGAGCAGATGCAAAAATGAAATATTGGTTTCACCCACTTGGAAGTTCCTGATAGTGTTGAGCTTCTCAATACCAACTGCAGTGAACTTGGTGCCAACAAAATATTGACTAATGCTTGTCATAGTACTTTTACTAACATTTAAAAGGTCCGAAATACGTCTGGCACACCACTGTTAAACTGAATTATCAACAGGTACACAGACCAACTGCACAACCATACATTTGTATATTTAAAATGTTTATTGAAACAAGCCAACCAAGCACTATAGATAGGTTCATAGATAGGTTCATAGATTAGTACTAAGCTAACTGCCCTTGCGAGCCATTTTAAGCCTAGCCAATTATCCCTTGAGACTCAAACCCTGCACCTTGTGTTTGTAAGGCAAACACCTTAACCATTAGGCCACCCTCCCAACCTTGAGATTATAGCATTTTCTTTATAACAAAGATCATTGTCAGATACACTGCACTTCCTCAGCTGCCTCACACTGCAAAATGTCCACCACAGTCTTTTACAGCCACTTTTATCTAGTCTGTCCTTGAAGAAAAAAGAAGTTACGTACCTACCATAACATTCCATGTTTGTTGTCCTCTCGCACGTCTTTCTTAGTGGATGGGGTTGGGAGCCGATCCTTGGCTCCGACTCGGCCAAATACACTAGCTAGAGGTCTTTCACTTGACTTGTGGTTGAATACCTATTCCATAATGTATTGGAGTAATCTCCAGATCTTATTTGCTGCTATTCATAAAAGTACATATACATTTTTATCTATAACCTGGGAGGTACATATACACACACACACACACACATATATATATATATATATATATATATATATATATATATATATATATATAAGAAGGATAGAAGGAAGCTTCTTTGCTCACCAGTGGGAGTCGGGAGCCTTGAGCAGCCTATCTGTCCCTGAAGGAGTGACCTCAGCACAAGAATCTTGTAGTAATTGGCCGTTTTGGGCCATTTCTAGCTCTTTGAAGTTCCCTGCTTAAAAATCCGCCTGTGAGCATTTTATTCACTTATACTACTCAGCAACAGCTCCTAGTGGTCCTGCAGAGTGGTGCTAGCAGCAGAGAATCGAAAAAAGCGACTACTTTCAAGATATAAGTATATTTTTGCTGTTTCTAACTGTGCGACCTTCCTTTCTTGCTGAAAACTAAGTTAAACTGCTAATTTAGCTGTATTTAGCATTTTTATTACCTGCACTTAAGTTAAAGTTTGTTTGTTTAATTTAACTGTTGAGGCTGCCCACTCAAGTGCGCTAGCCTGTGCATTTAATATACTGTTGTTTTCCTGCATTTTCCTGTTGCTTTCTTGAAAAAAACAAAAAAAATCCTTGTTTCCCGCCTTTCCCTGGCTAGAATAGTCCCCTATACAGGCTTTGCTGTATTCTGGACTTTGGGATAGTTCCTGTGTTGCCCATTACCTTACTTGGATAGAATGAAGTTTCTTTGCTCACCAGTGGGAGTGGGGAGCCTTGAGCAGCCTATCTGTCCCTGAAGGAGTGACCCTCAGCACAAGAATCTTGTAGTAATTGGCCGTTTTGGGCCATTTCTAGCTCTTTGAAGTTCCCAGCTTAAAAATCCACCTGTGAGCGTTTTTTTCGCTTATACTACTCAGCAACAGCTCCTCGTGGTCCTGCAGAGTGGTGCTAGCAGCAGAGAATCAAAAAAAGTGACTACTTTCAAGAGAAGTATATTTTTGCTGTTTCTACCTGTGCGACCTTCCTTTCTTGCTGAAAACGAAGTTAAACTGCTAATTTAACTGTATTTAGCATTTTTTATTACCTGCACTTAAGTTAAAGTTTGTTTGTTTAATTTAACTGTTGAGGCTGCCCACTCAAGTGTGCTAGCCTGTGCATTTAATATACTGTTGTCCTGCATTTTCCTGTTGCTTTCTTGAAAAAAAAACAAAACAAAAAAAAATATCCTTGTTTCCCTGGCTAGAATAGTCCCCTATACAGGCTTTGTTGTATTCTGGACTTTGGGATAGTTCCTGTGTTTCCCATTACCTTACTTTGATAGAAGGAAGTTTCTCTGCTCACCAGTGGGAGTGGGGAGCCTTGAGAAACCTATCTGTCCCTGAAGGAGCGACCTCAGCACAAGACTCTTGTAGTAATTGGCCGTTTTGGGCCACTTCTAGCTCTTTGAAGTTCCCTGCTAAAAAATCCGCTTTAGCTCGGTCCTGGGACCCCTCTTGTTCGGCATTTATTTTTCCGAAGTGCAAGCAAACATAGGAGGATTGTGGCTGACAAAGTTCGTAGATGACTGCAAACTGGGCGCCATAACTGATACTCCAGCAGATACAAGCATCCTTCAGAAAGGCCTCATAGAAATGGAAAACTGGTGCCAGAGCCATGGCCTTAAACTGAACGCCAAAAAATGTATAGTCATACCCTTTGGAAAAACAAAGTACCCACAAATTACCACATAGGAGGTAATCCATTAAGTACAGAAGAGGTAATCAGGGACCTAGGGACCCAAGTTGATAGTAACCTCTCATTTGACACTCACATTGCCAAAGTGGTTAGGAAGACCTTCTGTATTGCCCACCTTATCATGAAAGGATTCACATCTAGATCAAGAGAAGTCATTGTGCCCCTATACTCTTCCCTTATCAGGCCCATAATAGAGTACAATGCCCTATTTGGGATGTACCTTAACTGACACCTGCAGCAGGTAGAAAGACCCCAAAAGTACCTCACTAAGAGGATCAAGGGTCTCAAACATATTTCATATGCTGCCCGGCTGAAGAAACTCCAGCTCTATTCAGTCACATACCGCCTACTCAGAGGCGATCTATGCCTGACGTACAAGGCCATGTCCAATCTGGAATTAATGGACATGCTCCACCTCAGAAAATCCAAATCCACCAGAGCCGCGAGAGATTTGAACCTCAACACAGAAATAAATAGGACGTGCTGGAGGGACAGATTCATAACCCATAGGCTCCCTACACATTGGAACAGAATCCCAGTCCATGTTGGGCAGAGCCCCTCACTGACTCTCTTCAAGAGAAATCTTGACGAGTGGATGGGAGATCGTAGGTTTACCCCGGGGGTCATCTCTGCATCACTACTAGACAGAGGCACAGTAAACTAAACCCTAGATGGGCATAGTATTCTCATTCCAAGGGGTTGCGAAAGCCACACACACACTGGCTAGGCTTATAAATGCCCTAGGGCAGATAGCCTAGTATGAACCTATGAACCTATAAATATAAATAAAAGAACATAGAGGAAAAACAATAAACTTCAGAGTAACTCTCTCATTAGAAGTAAAGAAATCTCTCATCTAGGTCCTCTAGGAGCCTTGGTTGGGGGAAGGAGAGGGGGGTGTAAGAAAGAAGGGTGACAGGACAACAAACATGGAACGTTATGGTAGGTAGATAACTTCTTTATGTTATGTTGTCCTCCTCGCTTTCGTGTTTACTGGATGGGACAGAGTCCCTAGCAGCATCTTCCTGGATGGCTCATGGGAGTACACCTTTGAGCACTGTGGACCCAAAAGAAGCTCCGTCTCCGGAGGCCAAATCTACTTTATAAGTAATAAATGTATGGGGTCTAGCCCATGTAACAGCTGCACAAATACTATCCGTAGATTATCTAGCTTGGAAAGGTGAAGATGTTGCTAGAGCTCTAGTTGAGTGGCCTTTCACTTTGAAAGATAAACTTCTATTGTTTGAATAGTATACAAAGGAAATACAACTGGAGAAGCAATTGGACAGAATGACCTTTGAGATGGCCTTGCCCAGCTTCGCTTGAGAAAAGGAAATAAATAGCTGGTCTGTTTCCCTGAAGTCTTTGGTTCTATGTAGACAGAACCTCAATTGTCTGTGTATATCCAACTGATGTAGTTTGCATTCTGCCTTGTTTGTATGATTATGAAAGTAAAATGGGAGTCCAATAGACTGGTTCAGATTGGTTTGTGAGCAGACTTTTGGCACAAAAGATGGATTAGTTCTCAAAGATACTCTATCCTTATGAAAAATTAGATATGGTGGCTTGACTGAAAGAGCTTGGGACGCCGAGACTCTTTGTGCAGAAGTAAGAGCCACTAACAAAATGGTCTTTCAAGAGAAATTTTAAATCCCATGAAGAAGCAGGTTCAAAAGGGGGTAAGGTTAGGGAAGTAAGAATGAAATTTAGATCCCAAGGTGAGACAGGTTTTTTATGGGCAGTCTCAACAAGCAAGTTCCTTTTAAAAAGACTTTACACAGCCTGTGGGACATTAGATTAGAAATGTTTTCACCTATATGATAGTTAGAAATTGCAGTTAACTGAACCTTGATTGTAGCTGCAGCGGAGCCTTGCCGGAAAAGTTCTGCCAGAAACTCTAAAACTGAACTAATAGAAGCATAGAAAGGATCATGTCTCGCTCTTGTCCAGTAGGAGAAGCTCTTCCATTTGCTGGAATATAATTTCTGGTTGACACCTTATGAGAAGAAACCAAAATATATTTAACTGCTGGAGTAAAACTTTGAAACCTATGTTTGGAAGTGGAGCAGCCAAGCTGTCAAATTGAAGGTGTGGAGAGATGGATGAAGTGCTCCTGACATACAAGTCAAAAGGTCTGGAACTAGGTCCAGAGCCCACGGCTTCTCCTGAAGATGGGGTCAGAGGAAGGGACCTAAATCTGATGAGGCCAGTATGGGGCAATGAGAATTAACCTGCTGCCCAAGGCTTTGGCTTTCTGAATGACTTTGGGTATTAGAGGCAATGGAGGAAAGGCATACAGTAGTCCCGAGGGCCAATCGTTGACAAGTGCATCTCTCATGTCTCCCCCACTGGGGGGTTCAGGGCAAAGTAGTTGCTGCATTTGGTATTCAGGGGGTTACAAACAGATCGCAGCAAGGCTGGCCCCAAGTTTGGAAAATCATGTCCGCTATGTTCTGTTTCAGAGACCACTTGTGGAGCAACAAAATCTCCCTGCTGAGCTTGCCGGCTATAACATTGGATTTCCCCGGGATATGCATTGCTACCAGAAAACATTGTGAAGAGATTACCCATTGCCAAACTCTCAGGGCTTCTCGACAAAGGGGGTATGATTTGGTTCCTCCTTGTTTGTTTATGTACCAGACTACGGACATGTTGTCTGACTGGATTGCAGTCGTTCCTAGAGGAAGAGAGTCCTGGAGTGCTTGCAACACCAGAAGCACTGTTCTCATCTCTAGAACACTGACGTGCAACTCAGCGTCGTGTTCTTGCCATGTGCCTTGGACTGTTCTTCCCAGATAATGCCCCCCCTATCTGAGAAGCGCCTGTGGTCACAGTAGCAACAGGTTGTTGTGGAACAAAGGGTCTTCCGATGGTCACATGATCACACTGAAGCCACCAGAGCAGATCTCTCTTGCATGAATCTGTTTTCCTTATCTGATGGGACATAGGAAGTTCTTGAAGAGACCATTGAGCAAACAGAAGCACTGAAGGATTCTCATGTGCATCCTGGCTAGGTGGACTAGAGTTATGGTTGATGTCATGGTTCCATGGAGTGTTAGAACTACTTTCGCTTTCACCTTGCTCTTGGAAAGTAGGTCGACTATTTGTTGTCTAAGGAATGAAACTCGGTCGGGCGGAAAACAAGCCATCATGGAAACTGTTCTCTAGATCTGCTCCTATGAATGTAATACTCTGACAAGGCAAAAAGGCAGATTTTGGGAAATTCACTATGATGCCCTAGTTGAGCACAAATCTTCACTGTAGTGCCCCTGGCCTGTAGAAGTAGATACCTGTTGGTGGTAGCTAGGAGCTAGTCATCCAGGTATGGAAACACTTGGAATCCCCGATGTCTCAGGTGAGCCATTACTACTGCCATGCATTTGGTAAACACTCTGGGGGCTGTAGTAAGACCAAAGGGCAGAGCTCAAATCTGATAATGACTCCTTGATGCTCTGTCCATCTTTAAGTGGTAGCACGCATCCTGGAGGTCTATCGAGCACATCCAATCGTCTTTCCCTAAAAAGGGAAGAATTGACTGCAGTGCCACCATCTGGAACTTGGACTTCTTTACAGATTCATTTAACTTGCTGAGATGCAAAATGGGTCACCAGTCCCCTGTTCTTTTTGGTACTAAAAAGAATCCTGAGTAAGTTCTGAATCCTACTTGGTCTGTGGGGACTTCTTGGATGACTCTCTTGTCTAGTAACATTTGAAATGCTATGGTTGCTTGTTCCCTCTGACTGGGTGGAATATCTCAGATTTTTCTGATCTGTAGAATGGGCTGGCAAAAGGGAATAAAGTAATCTCTGGATATTATGCTCTGTACCCACTTGTCTCTTGTGATATCTCACCAGGCTTCTGGGTACAAAGTTAATCTTCCCCTGACTGACTCCAGAGAAGTGCAGGTGGGCCTCCTTTCAGGAGCGCTGATAGGGTTTGGCCACAAAAGGAATCATGGTCATCCTGGTTTTGCAGGCCTCCCCTGCCTCATGGACGATGTCTACCATTATTGCCTCCCCCTGGGGAAGGTTTCACCACATTTGTCTTGGAAAACTCCCTGGGACTCTTGACTCACATTTCCCACTCTTCTGACCTTTAGGATAAGGTCTTGAAAGTACAGAAAAACACACTCCAATGGCAGAGATAGTTTTCCCTTCCTGCTCGCACCTCATGTGTCCTTGACCTAAGGTCCAAAGAGTAAGGAATCATCAAAAGGGGCGTTGGTAAATGTAGACTTGAAAGGTTTTGCAAAATTACACCAACGCATTCAGGGGCGTCTCCTAAGGGAAACTCCTGAACCCGCAGCTCTAATCACTCCATTGGCTGCATAGGAGATCAGTCTCATGGAAGACTTGACTATGGAATTTAAGGTGGATAGCTGAGAGGTCACTTTGTCTTAGACCCCCACAACTAATAAACCTTGAAGAGCATCTCCTATCTCCTTCAGATCATCTCTTTGAAGTCTCAAAGTGTATGAGGTAGTTCAGCGATGTGAGGGTGAAAGTCGCTGACAAAAAAACATGCTTCCCGTATCTGTCCATCGTACGAGAATCCTTATTCGGCCGATGGACAGACGAGAACGTCTCAGAGTTCCTTCTTGGTGGCTGGTGCCACCACCAAAGCATCTACATATATACCTTTTGAAAGGAAATCCTTATCCAAAGGTGCTGACAGGAACTTATTTGGCCTCCGAGGGACTGGCTCCATAGTTTCTGGTGACTCCCACGTCTTCCGACTAACCAAATCCATAAGCTCATCGAAAGGTGGAGACACCCAGTAGGATGAAGATTAAGATCCGAAGGCCTTCAGGTACAATGACTCCTCATCAGAAGGGTTAATGGGCTTCCAGCCACCACCCTGTTTTAGGATCTCTAGGATATCGGAGAAAGAGATCTTCAGAGGACAACCGTGGGAACCCTTCTGCTTCCTCGAGTTCAGTGTCAGAAATGATGGACTCATCAGGAGAGTCTATATGCTTCCTCTTGCATG